>NC_136071.1:199632516-199904214 GCF_964261635.1 Lissotriton helveticus
GCACTATAGTACATTATGAAACCTCCATTAATCCACTGCAGAGGTCTGTCTGTAAGTAACCAGAGAGCCACAGAATTAAACTTTTGTTGGTACAGTGGAGAATAGTGACTTGTATATTCTTAGTACTGCAAGGTCCCAGTCTGTGAAAGAAAGCACTGTGAATATGTAAATCATTATTTAAAAATTGCATTACACACAGTATAAGATAGACTGCTAAACAATGAGCCAAAAAAAGGGCAAGATAAAACGGTGATTCCAAAATATAGATTTTAGTAATACCCAGACTGCACGTAATGCAGTGTATGTAATGCATTTTTTTTGTCGATCCCGCTTGCTGAGGACATCTTGGGGACATTCAGAAAGCTTCCCTGGGAATATATTTACCCGTTGCTCACATTTGTGGTTTGTAACTCACATTTCCTTGCTTTCTAATTTCTTGCTCTATTTGTTTTAGGCTGTCCAGCTTGAGTTTGTCCCTTCCCTTGCCCAAACCTTGTTAACTGTATCCTTCCAAGATCTCACTTTATGTAAAAAGGCCTTTAAATGTTGTTCTTATCTTGTCACATTTTCTGTGCATTTAAACACAAATGGTCAAATGTCAGGCTCCGTCTTCCAAGGGAGTCTTATGTTTATAGGAAAGCAAGAGAAACGCAGATTTCTCTCCCAATGGTGCCCGCTCCTGCCCTCCTATGCTCCAGCTTACATGGCTGTAACATAACCCTTAAAAAAGGCCTCCAAGGAGAAGGTTCACGCACATTCTGTGGCAACAAATATTCATGTAGAGGTTCTTCTATCAAAGCACTGTTGGCTTTTGCTCGATGTGACCCTATAGTGATACCTAATGATCTTTTTGTTTATAGTCAGCGAGTCCCAGTACCAAACCTTTTAATAATAATATTAATTTGTTAGTAATAGCACATGGACAAGCTTCCCCTAGATGAAATAAAATGTTGTGTGGTGCAATTATTAGTAATCACAAAACATGTTGGTTAATTTATTACATGTTATTTCAAGAGGATTGAATCTGAGCAAGTTTCTTTACGTATGAAACCTTGCTCCATTACAGCCTCAATCTTTTAACCACTGGACTTGCTGGCAAAGCATCATGTGACATCAGACTCTTTAAGAAGAGAAACCTACAATGAAGGAATCTTCTTTACCCACAGGAGGAAACTCTTCAGTGAATCTCTGAAATGGATGGCACCATGTCAAAAACCTTGGAAAAGATTGCTTTTCTGCATTTTCCCATTCTTGCATCTTCACCTCTCTTATCAACGAATGCAGAGGTAGGGAATTCAGCACCTTTTGGTGATATTGACTAAAGTGTCTTCTTCCTCAGTCTGATCTGCTGCATAAGGCAAGAAGAGATTCTCCCCAAAGTGTTGCTGACCCAAGGAGAGTTCATGACCCCACACAAAACAACCATGGAACTCCTCTTCCTCAATATCGTAAACACATTTTAAATACATTTCTCAAAATGTAGCCTTACCTTTAGGTAGAAACCAACTGTGCAACAAGAAATATAAAAAGCAGAAAGTATCTTATAAAGACTTCCTCTGTATTTGGTATGTCACGTAAATCGACTATCTTTGTGGTTTATTTTTTGTCATTTAAGTCCCTAGCTTTCATGTGGCTTCTGCTTGCCATCCACTGTCTAAACACGTGCCAAGAATTAAAGACAAAGCATTAACAGTAGAGAGAAAAAGTTCTCTATAGAGAGGCTGCATTGTTCAACGTGAAGCCAGAAAATGTGAGATCAACCCCATCTTCCCTGCTGGACAAAACTGTGTGCTTCTAAGCAAATATTTTATTTCACTACCCCCCTTTTTCTTCATTATTACACCTGACTGCTCCTTTTAATACTTGAGTTCTTGCTGTGTTCTGTAAAACAATATCGTGCTTGGTTTAACTATTTAGACTATAATCCCACTTTAAGTGCAATAAGAATACCTAGCTTATATACAAGGTGTAAATGACAACTGTTAGTTAACTAATGGCATTGGTATCATTATTGGGGGGGGGCTAGGAATGTCTCTCAATTCATGTTTAAAAACCGATCACTTTTAATAAATACATCTCAATGCAGTGATATAATCTTATATATTAGGACCAAATGCTTGTGCATGGTAAATCAACACACTTTTTAAATAGACTTTATCAAACTTTTACATGATGTTTGTTACACGATTTACACACCAAATATTTCTATGGCTCAGCTCATGAACAGGGTATTAGAGCCAAGCCGATCATTGCCTATGTCCTGGCTTGGCTCATCCTGTTAATTTGTTGGCCCACGCCCCTCTATTAGGGATAAAGCACTAGCAGCAGATGGTATCGAGTAAGTTGCAGGGTACTAATGGCCTGATTTAGAAGTTGGAGGACAGAGTAAAGGCTGTGAAATATAGAGATCACTACAGTCCCTGCGGCCAACTCTATGGCTTTGGATAAACCGTCGCTACCGTGGTTCAATCAGAGCCAAGTAAAAGTTTGGCGGATGTCCGTCATTTGTGACAGGCGCTTACACCAAACTTTTAAACATTTTCTCATTTTCAAAAACAAGCATTGGCATAGCCAATAGGTCTCGGTTTTGGGACCTTATAAGTATTTAGTTATGCAGCACAATATCCTTGGTGCAACAATATCAACCGATGCATGGCTAAACACTTATAAGGTTCCAAAGGCGAGAGCGATTGGCTATGCCAATGCTTGTTTTTTTTATTAGAGTTGATATTGTAATGACAGAAATATCTGTTTATTAAGATTTTCAGATGAAATAGGCACCTCTGACTGGAAGTAAGTGAAGTCAACGCCCCTCTGAATTTAAAGGGGCACAAGCAGACGGGAAAACAAGCAACACTGCGGGAGGAGGAAGGACAGGGGCAACAAGCAATGGGGCGGTGGGATGGAGAAACAAGCATTTGCAATGCAATAGGTCTCGCATTATTAATGTTTGAGCTATTGATGTTGCATTCTTTAGCAATGCCAATAGCTCAAACTTTAATAATGCGAGACCTATTGCATTGCAAATACTTGTTTATATTGTTTTTCTTTTCTAAAAAGTATATTGTTGTGTTTTTGTTATGCTATGCTTTGTTGTTTTGTTATGCTATGTATTGTTGTGTTTTGTTATGCTATGTATTGTTTTGCTATGTTTTGTTATGCTATGTTTTCTTATGCTATGTTTTCTTATGCTATGTTGTGTTGGGTTATGCTATGCTCACACACTGCTGTCACATACACTTTTCTCTCTTACACACACCGCTGTCTCTTACACTGCTCTCTCACACTGCTTTCTCTCTTACACACACTGCTGTCTCACACTGCTTTCTCTCTTACACACACTGCTGTCTCACACTGCTCTCTCACACTGCTTTCTCTCTTACACACACTGCTGTCTCACACTGCTCTCACACTGCTTTCTCTCTTACACATACTGGTGTCTCACACCGCCCTCTCCCACTGCAGTCTCTCTCACACACAGTGCTATCTAACACTGCTGTCTCTCACACTGCTGTCTCTCTCACACACCATGCTCTCCCTAGGACACACACACTGCTGTCTCTCACACTGCTGTCTCTCTCACACACACTGCTGTCTTTGTTACACACACTGCTGTCTTTGTTACACACACTGCTGTCCCTCACACACTGCTGTCTCACACACTGCTGTCTCTCACACACTACTGTCTCTCTCACACACCATACTCTCCCTAGGTGACACACACTGCTGTATCTCACACTGCTGTCTCTCATACTGCTGTCTCTCACACACACACTGCTGTCTTTCTTACACACACTGCTGTGTCATCTATAATTGAGGGATGTTGTGCAGTTTAATTATTATGTCTAACCAAAGGTTAACATTTGCAAACATCCAAGACAAAAATAAAGAAAAATTCTGATGCTGATGGAACAAGTGTGAGCGTTTGCCTTTAGATTTTCTTGTCCAAGGTGGGTTTTTTTTTTTTTTTTGATTTCAAGAAGATTTTATTGAGAAAGAAAATTATACAAATAGTAAAACCAAATACAATATAAGTGATACATTCGGCCACAAGCTGAAAAAAATACAAACATGAGCTCAACTTGGGAAGTGAGTAAAATATCTGTGAATAAGATTAAAAAGAAATCGATGAGAAATAGAGGATCTGATCCAATATAGGCCTTCCGCAAGCAAAAGCAAACCATATCACTTTCTGATTTGGGAATGGGGACAAGGGAGGAAACAGAAGAAGAGAAAGATAAGTAGAAAAGCAAAGAAGATAGTAGCAGAAAAGATGAAAGGGAAGAGAGGACAGGAAAGCAGAAATAAGAAAAAGAAGGATTCCCACAGGACTAACCCAATCTAGAACAAAGAACAGATAATAATTAGACAGACAAATCAACAGGGAACTGAGGGACTAACCCTTTCGAGGAGAGTTCCATATAATCATCCAAGGCTGTCCAAACCCCTTTAGAAATGGAAGGCGTAAGGTGTGCTAGATCGACCGAGGTGTGGGCACTGCGTAAAAAGGATATCCACGCCCACCACGTATGGTAAGAGACAGACGAAAAGGATTTCCATTCCATAAGAATGATTTTAACCGCAACAGTCAAGAGAAGATCTAGTAACTGTAATTCCAAAGGGTCCAAAGGGAGAGGGGTAGGAGCAGCCAAGGGCCCTAATAAGACTAAGGGAAAGGAGAGATGTAGCTCAATGTTAAAAATAAGAGATAAATGTTTCTGAATGAGGTCCCAAAAAGGTTTAAGTAAAGAGCAGTGATAAAACATATGGGGAAAATCACCAGCCTCCAAACCGCAACTCCAGCAGAGATCATCGTCTTTAAGGTTGAGCGAATGAAGACGTACAGGCGTCCAATGGAGGAGATTGATCGAGAAAAACTTGGATTGCATAAGGGAGGGAGCTATTTTATTACGGAGAGCTAATTTACCAATGGATTGCCAAGCTTCGGATGAGATATGGTCCGTGATGTTATGATCAAAATGACGTGACCATTTTTGTTGTACAACCGTCTGATCAGGAAGCGAAGTAGAGGACAGAAATTTATATATTTTAGAGGCAACATGACCAGATTTGATCCAGATGTGGAAAAGCGAAATGGTGGAGGAGGAGGGGTGAAGACGGACTTTAGAGACGGCAACCTTGATTTTAAGAAAGGTATAAAAGTCGAGATTTGTCAAAGAGTGTTTGTGAGCCAAGGAAGAGACCGGTAAGGGGTCCCCAGAGGCACTATACAGATGCTGAACAAGAGAGATACCCTTTGCTGCCCAATATGCCATGAGGGTGGGAGAAATATTAAGCTTGATTTTGGAGTTTCTCCAAATAGAAGACCATCTAGTTTTATGCAGAGGAATGGCCGCCTTCCTATCTATTTTCTTGACCGCAGCAATTGTATCAATAATAATAGAACGGGAAAACAGAATATGCAAAGACGATGTAGTACAAAAAGAGGCTATAGGTAAAGGTGATGCCAAATCTTGTTCTATGAGCAACCAAGAGGGAACATGACGAGTTGGAGGAGCGAACCACAACGCACCCTGAGAAGCCAAGAAAGCTGTTTGGTACTTCTCCCAATCAGGAAAGTTACAACCTCCCATATCACAGGGTCGACGCAAATATTTGTATGCTAAACGAGCTTGTTTGCCATTCCATAGGAATTTAGATGTATTTAAAGGGAGCATCTCCGTCTTATCCCTATTTAGGGTGTAACCCGAGACCGTTGAAAACAAGGAGATGGTGTCAGAGATAGCAGGGATGGCCAAGGCGATATCGTCCGAGAAAATTAGAACATCGTCCGCGTAAGCGGCAGTTTTAAGACAATGAGGGCCAAAAGAAAAACCTTTTATATCAGGGTGTAAGTCAATCAACCGAAGAAGAGGATCAATAGATAATAAAAATAAGAGAGGGGACAAGGGACATCCCTGTCTCGTGCCCTGACGAAGATTAAAAAACGAAGACGTAGCACCATTAACTCTAATATTAGCTTTAGGTTGGGAATATAGGGACATTACCATATTAATGAAAGAGTCTCCGAGGTTATGCGCGCATAAGACAGCTCGAAGGAATGGCCAAGAAATTTTGTCGAAGGCCTTTTCCGCATCAAGGGCCAAGGCCGCAGCAGGGAGATGCGATCGCTTGGCAGCACCGATAATATGACAGAAAGTGCGTATATTATCCCTTGCAAGACGACCTTTTACAAAACCAGTTTGGGAAGGATGCACCAGATGGGGAATAAAGGATTCTAACCGTTTAGCTAGGATTTTAGCAAAAATCTTTGCTTCCATGTTTAGGAGGGAAATAGGACGGAAGTTTTTAGGATCCGAATGATCTTTCCCCTCTTTCGGAATCACAACAATGGTGGCTTCAGCAGCCGAACCAGAAACAGATCCATCCTGAACAAAAGAATTAAAGACCGATTGTAACTTAGGGACAATCGAAGGAAGAAATGTTTTATAAAATAATATTGGATAGCCATCAGGGCCAGGGGCTTTACCAGAACGTGTGGCCTTAATCGCAGTCACTATTTCTTCAGAAGAGATAGGGTCATTTAGAATAGAGCGATCTTCCTCAGAGACTGACTGAATCGGAATTGATTTAAAAAAATCTTGACATTGGTCAAAAGAGGATTGGTTAGAAGGAGTATATAATTTATTATAGAAGTCGCGAAAAACTTCAAGGATTTCTTCTGTTTGGAATTTTTTAGATCCGGTGTGGTCCGTAATAGAAGAGATTTGCGAGGACTTAAAAGAACAATCTTGAAATTTTAAGGTAGCAGCCAGAAGTTTCCCAGCCCTATTCTTTAATAGTAGCTTCTTGGACTTTTGTGCTTGGACACCAATATGAGCCCTTTTAGTAACAATTGTATTATATTTGTACTTTAGGAATTTCAATTGTTGTAAGCAAGACGGATCCTTAGTATGCCGGAAGGAGGCTTCAAGAGTTTTGATTTCAGAAGATAAATCTGTAAATTCTTTTTTAATCGATGAGTTACGCTTGGACATACATTTGATAACCTGACCCCGGAACATGCATTTAAAAGAGTCCCATAAAACGATCGGGGAAGAGACAGAACCCTCATTTTCACGGAAAAAAGTATCTATAGCTGTAGAAAATTCAGCAACCTGGGAAGAGTCATATAGCACTTCAGTATTTAATCTCCATGAACGAGAACGTGGTTTAGGGGCAAAGGATGATAGCGTGAAACTGACCGCAGCATGATCAGAGACCACAATAGGGTGTATAAGCGGAGCGGAAGAAGATGAGACAAGAGAAGAGTGAACTAGGAGATAGTCAATACGAGAGAAGGAAGAGTGAGGCGAAGAGAAGAAAGAAAAATCACTACCAGTGGGATTATGAAGACGCCAGATATCCTGAAGATGAGAGATGGAACACATGTTAAGCATTTGTTTGTGGGATTTTGGAGGACGAAACTGAAATGAAGAATTCCTATCTAAGAGAGGGTCCATCGGTAAATTAAAATCGCCACCAACAATGAGATTACCAGCATGTGGGGTGTTATTCAATGTGTTGGTAATGGATTTCCAAAAAGTGGGATCATCAGCGTTCGGAGCATAGATATTCATAACATATAAATCGTGCTGACCATCCGACAGTTTAGATAACAGCCACCGACCCTCAGAATCATGATTAGAAGAAATTATTGATAAACCAGAGTTCCTCGAGATTAAAGTAACAACCCCATTCCGTTTGCCAGAGGCATCAGAACAAGAAACATCCGAAACCCAATCCTTCTTCAAAAACAAGGCTTCTCTATTAGTGATCTTGGACTCTTGAAAAAGAACCAAATCTGCAGAGAGAGACTTACAATATTCCAAAATTTTCGACCTCTTCACCGGATGATTCAACCCCTTAACATTGAGGGATAACACATTTAAGCCTGGCATGTAGAAAGAGAGGGGTAAACAGAAGACGACACTGATAGTAGAAAGAGAAAATACGTCATAAAGACAAGGGACCAACCATGAAACAAAAGAAATACAGTGGGAGCGTGCCTGTGGGAGAACCAGGAGAAAAAAAGAGAAAGAAGAGATAACAAGAGAATAGAAAGAAGAGAGAAAAGAAGTAGGAGGGAAGGTCTAAAAAAGACCCACATCATGCAAGGGAGAACGTGGAAAAAGCGAGCAAGGGACCCGTACAAGGAGCAATAATGGGTAAAAACAGTAGCCCAATTCTAAAATATAACAGCTGATAGCAGGAAAAACAGAACTGGTAACAAGGAACAAGTACTATCGGAAGACATCGTTACAATGTAAAGAATAAAATTGATAATGAAAGAGTGCTACATTGCAGTGTAGGGTAAAAAAAACACCTAGCGAAAGAGCTAGCTAGAATATGTCACAATAATAGAATAAATATCAACATAAACTCATATGAGAGAAAGCCTGAATAGTATATAAAATTGAAGTGAATAAAATATATATCGTAAAAGCTAACCACATATTTAAAGAACAAAGTCTAACAGCATATGTCAGTACTATGAAGTTGAATTATAGAAGTAAGAAAATAGAGATGTATGAGAAAGGAACTGTCAAAAAACAGCACCATAAATGAATAAAAGAGAGAAAGAATAGAAATAAAGGAACAAGAGAAAGAAATATCAAACCTAATACTGAAGAGAACTACACCAAATATAATATACCAATATCTTAGCAGTAGATATATGTATAATGAATAAGATTAGTAAAATAAGTAATAACACAGTAAATATATAAGGTACATCCTAAACAGTAGATAAATGCAAGGCATATAATATACTCATAGTAAAAGATAACATCATAAATGAGGAAAAGGCATAATTGTATAGGATAAGAATAAGAAAGTCAGATATATAAGGAAGAAAGTAGGAATGTAAGGGAGCAGATATGGAGAAAAAGAGGAGAAATGGTAGATAAAAAGAAAGAGAAAAAGACCCGTACTAGAAAAAGGAATGAAATGTTAGAGAAGTGATTAGGAGGAACAGAAAAGGACGACAGCTAAGAACTAACAAAGCGAGAATGTGGATATGAGTATAATACAAGAGAAGAAAACAGTGGAGAGACAAAAAGTGTTCACACAGAAAAAGACAAACATACGAAGAAGAGAGAAAATAGAGATTAACATGAAGAAAAAGAAGAACAGAATGAGCACGAACAAAGCAATCAGGAGAGACCGGCAAAGAAGCCAACTGGAGAGAGATCAGAAGCAGGCAGTCAGAAAAAAACAACCAGAAACAAACAAGAAACAGTTCAAGTTCCCGAAGAACCAGGAGTCTGCGAAGTTGCTCTTTGGATTTCCATCTCTATCTCCAACTGGTTGTCCAGGAATGTAGCCAAATCCGCTGGCTCATCGAAGATTCTAGAGCGACCTTTATGAGTGATGCGAAATTTTGAAGGACCAGAAAAAGAACAAGCATTGAAAATGCAATAGGTCTCGCAATAGAAGAGTTTTACATTTTTCGTTTTGCAAATGGATGAGTGGCGTTGCGTGGATGAGTGGCGTTGCGTGGATGAGTGGCGTTGCGTGGATGAGTGGCGTTGCGTGTGTGAGTGGCGTTGCGTGGATGAGTGGCGTTGCGTGTGTGAGTGGCGTTGCGTGGGTGAGTAGCGTTGCGTGGGTGAGTGGCGTTGCGTGGTTGAGTGGCGTTGGTTTTGAAAATAGCAAAATTAATAGCTTTGTCAGTTACAATGTCAATAGTTTTAACTTTCGCAAATGTGACACCTATATCATTTGTAATGCAATGTGTGTTGTATTTACGTGACTTAGATGTATTGATATTACAAATAACAATGGCTTTTAATTTTGTAAATAATAAATACTGAAATAAAATGTATTGTAATTTATAATGGCAATAGCTTAAACGTTTGTAAATAACTTTTGTGAAGATTATGTTCAGTGTATTTTATTGTGACGAAAAATCAAGAACACTGCATTTGCACCTACACACACACACACACACACACACACACACACATATAGATGTGGTGGTGGTGGATCTAGGGGATATGGTGGTGGTGGATGTGGTGGTGGATGTGGTGGTGGTGATGGTGGATGTGGTGGTGATGGTGGTGGATGTGGGGGTGGATGTGGTGGTGGTGGTGGATGTGGTGGTGGATGTGGTGGTGGATGTGGTGGTGGTGGTGGATGTGGTGAAAGTGGTGGTGGATGTGGTGGTGGAAGTGATGGTGGGTGTGGTGGATGTGGTGGTGGATGCGGTGGTGGATGAGGTGGTGGATGTGGGGGTGGTGGTGGATGTGGTGGTGGTGGATGCGGTGGTGGTGGTGGATGCAGTGGTGGTGGTGGATGTGGTGGTGGTGGTGGATGTGGTGGTGGTGGATGCGGTGGTGGTGGTGCATGCGGTGGTGGTGGAAGTGGTGGTGGATGTGTTGGATGTGGTGGTGGATGTGGTGGATGTGGTGGTGGTGGATGCGGTGGATGTGGGTGTGGGGGATGTGGTGGTGGATGCGGTGGTGGTGCCTTTTTTTTTAATGTGCTAAAGTAAGTTATTAATGCAATTTCGGATTAGGGGGGCATGACGACAGTGCATCTTTGCTTTGCACTTGGACATGCTGCAAAACATACTGTGTTGTATTCTTCTGTGAAATCCCCATGACATTTGGCAGTTAAAAGAATGTATTGAAAGAAATGTTCATCTAAATAAGATAATTAGTGTGCACGACATAATTCTGTAGAACTACAGATTCAGTTTAGGTATGCAGCCCTGCGTTACAAAATCATTTAGAACTGAAATGCAAGAAAGTTGCAGTTTGGCTTTGAAACGGATCAGAGAGGTGTCTGCGTGATAAATGAATGATGCATAGGAATGGACAGAATGGAAATGTGTTTCGAAGGACGTGCTCGGGGTGGGCATACTGGAAGCAGGGCGATGGATTTGAGGCTATGAGCGAGGGTGATGCCGAGCTCACCTCAAGGAGAGGGGGAGGGGCCAGGGCAGAAAGTAGGGAGGGGAGGTGTAAGTCGGCAAAGTCACACGGATCGAACAAACGATGAGTAAGGGAAGAATTGTTAAATAGGTTTAAAATGGAACAGGAAAAAAGAAACAAACTAGGGAAGGAAAGAAACGGAATCTGAAAGGAAAGAGAAAAAGAATAAAGGAAAGAGCAGAGGGAAAATACAAGACGGAGGGAAGGCAGAGAAGGGGAGGGGGGAGGAGAAATGCGACACGGCGGGCAGGGGAGGGGGCGGAGCGGGTTTCGGATTAGGGGGGCATGACGACAGTGCATCTTTGCTTTGCACTTGGACATGCTGCAAAACATACTGTGTTGTATTCTTCTGTGAAATCCCCATGACATTTGGCAGTTAAAAGAATGTATTAAAAGAAATGTTCATCTAAATAAGATAATTAGTGTGCACGACATAATTCTGTAGAACTACAGATTCAGTTTAGGTATGCAGCCCTGCGTTACAAAATCATTTAGAACTGAAATGCAAGAAAGTTGCAGTTTGGCTTTGAAACGGATCAGAGAGGTGTCTGCGTGATAAATGAATGATGCATAGGAATGGACAGAATGGAAATGTGTTTCGAAGGACGTGCTCGGGGTGTGCATACTGGAAGCAGGGCGATGGATTCGAGGCTATGAGCGAGGGTGATGCCGAGCTCACCTCAAGGAGAGGGGGAGGGGCCAGGGCAGAAAGTAGGGAGGGGAGGTGTAAGTCGGCAAAGTCACACGGATCGAACAAACGATGAGTAAGGGAAGAATTGTTAAATAGGTTTAAAATGGAACAGGAAAAAAGAAACAAACTAGGGAAGGAAAGAAACGGAATCTGAAAGGAAAGAGAAAAAGAATAAAGGAAAGAGCAGAGGGAAAATACAAGACGGAGGGAAGGCAGAGAAGGGGAGGGAGGAGGAGAAATGCGACACGGCGGGCAGGGGAGGGGGCGGAGCGGGGAGAGCGGCCTTTGAAGTGCACTTTACACGGCCGGCCGGCAGTGAAACTGAAAGCACGGCCGGCCGGCCGTGAAAGCCTTTGATGACGCAGCAGGGGGAACAGACGGCGAGAGGGTGTGAAAGCAGCAGGGGCAGGCAGGCGGCTGGGGGCATGTGCACGCGCTTTTAAGCGCATGCGCATTTAGCTTAAAAGTCACAGGCACTGCAAGGAATCGCCACGATTCCTTGCAAGTTAGGTAAAGAGTGGTTAAGCCCCCATAGTCTCGCAAGCTCGATGCGCATGCGCATCGACAGGCGAGACCTAAAAAGGAATTCCCATTTCAGACAGACGTTTCCGAAGATTCAGGAAGCCTTTCCTCCTTATAACTGTGTCTCTGGCAAAGTCTTGTGAAATGGAGATGCGATGACCGTCCCAGCTGACTTGTTTAACTTTTCGTATATGAGAGAGAATCAACTCAGTGTGCTGATGTCTTAAAGGCTTAAAAATAATTGCTCTTGGCTGGGTTGCTGCTTTAGGTCGAAACGTTGGAACACGGTGTGCTCTTTCAATCTCAAACTCTCTGTGGAATGAGATTTGTAAAGTGTCCGGAATCCAATGAGATAAAAACTCTATCATAGAAGAAGAAGCCTTCTCCGAATCCTCCGGAACACCAAAAATACGCAGATTAGATCTACGATTACGGTCCTCCTGCTCAGTGAGATCTCTGCGCAATGCCGCCATTGAGCGCTCCAAGTGGGTGAGAGATCTGGACTGTTTGTGCATACCATCCTCAGCAGAACTGATTCGTGATTCTGTGGCTGAGACACGAAGAGAGAGGGCTTTAAAGTCATTTCTGATAGCAGACACTTCCACTTGTAACAAGTCTGTGTTAGTTTTTGTTGACTGCGCAATATCATGTACTTCATTAAGGCGCGCAAAAATGGTATCCAACGTGGAAGCAGTGTCTGCCTGAGGAGACTCGGGTGACGGAGAGATTGACTTAAGTCTTTTCAACGACGTGCCAACATCTTTTGAGTCTTTGGTGGTCGTAGACCGATTCATAGTTGCAGTTGTGAAGTAGAATACTGCAAGAGTACCACTTGAGAGAGATAGGAACACAGGAGTTGCGCAGAATGACACAGAAAAATATATATAGGCGCCCACGTCCAATGTGCGCCAGGATATTTCTAGCAGCGAAGGTATGTGCAGAGCAGGGGAGCACAGTATTGAAATTGTAGGAAAAAATGTCGACACCTCTATGACAGAAGCGCTCTGAGAAACAAACAGCACGTGAGCAGCTTAAAAACCAGCCAAGCAACAATGAAATAATATAAAAAAGACAAAAATGTTACCAGTAGTAAGCCTCATGGAAGAAACGCACTAGGAAGACAAGCGGCACTGCAAATTTGTATCCATGGCGGCGCCTCTGAAGTAAAATTACAGGAACGTCAAGAGCGGGAAAATGGCGGCCGCTCGTAAGGAATGCGAGCGCCTTTGAAGCGTGCGGCGGAATTCATGTAGCCGGTGAGCAAACAAACAGGAAAACAGCATCAATCAGCTCTCCGCATGTTCCGCTGAAGAGGGTTGCCTTTTCCGCGAAGAAGGGCAGCCAGAAGTGAAGGAAATCGCTCAACGGGACGAACTCGCCACGGAGCTCAAGCGCAACACGCCATGTAGAAGCGGCGCGCAAGCCACGCCCCCGTCCAAGGTGGGTTTTGAATGCTACTCGAGCTGCTGAGCTGGGTCAGGAAAATGTCTAGTTTGCGGCACATATCTGGAAAATGTTCCTGCCCGGAGTGGTGCTTGCTCCTGTAACAGAACAATCGGGGCCATTGTGTTGCTTCTGTGACCCATGTAGGAATGAGTTACCTTTTACGTGCTCCTCCTTGGCCGAACCATGCCCATCGGAGGCTACGATGACCAGAAATGTGAGCAGCATGCTGTTCATTGTAGGGACTCTACTCTGTGTCACACTCTCACTTGAAGCCACGCCACAATTTATCTAGCCGCTTCCACCTGGTAACCAATGCTTCGTAGCCAGCGTCTACTTGTGACTCAGATATCATCTAAGGATTGGACACAGCAACATTGAATTGTAGTAACTTTAGAACTCCTAAGAACAGGACCCCCACTCCATAACAGGTTCAGCTTAATCTATGGATTTAGCAATAATCTTTTAAAATTATACAAAATCTATCATATTTGTAACAAAGGTCCACTAATATTGTATTAATTGTATAATAGGAATGTTCCATTTAAATTAAGTAGAATTTTTTTTTGTATGTTCACAGGAAGGAATTGACCACAGTTTACACAAAACGAGGGGCATATCACTCCGGATAAGGGTCTACTAAAAGCTATGTGGACCTGGTTGAATTGCATGTAGGCTGTGACCATGAATTTGCATTGTAAATGACAATGGCTTTTATTTATGTTTCAAAAACCAAAACATAAATAAAAGGCAATGTCATTTACAATACAAATAGCTCAAACTCTCGCAAATGCGAGACCTATTGCATTGCAAATGCTTGTTTGAAGCGCTGCGAGCCTTAAATGATATAGCGCTACATACCCCCGAATAGCGCCGAGAAGTGTGTGTTTTTGCCTCCCTCTTCCCCAATTATACAACTTGCCAGCATCGGAGGATTCAGAATGTAAAATTAGTAAGTATGCAATGTACGTAAAAAGAAAAAAAAAAGCTTGTTCCGAAGAGAAGGGCCTAGAAGCGATTCCAGGTGCATACAAGTGTCAAATGTATTCCCTATGGACTGCTGTGGTAGTACCTGGCCCTTCAGAAGAGTACATGCCATAGCAGGCGCAGGGGAAAGGCAATATTGAAATAAGTCTGGGCAAAAAAATGTGTATTAAGGACCTGTAGTTGGTAAAACGAACTGTTGGTGACCTGCTCCCTCCTCCAACAAAGTCCTCAACAGTCCAAGAGCCCTCCAATCATCTACCGGGGAGGCTGTGGTATTATTGTGAAACCCCGGACAGCCACTCTGTTTTCTTTGGGAAGCCGCTCATGCATGCACGGAGTTCGCCGCTTTGAAGTGGGCCGACAAGCCGTCTTTCATCACCCCAGATTTCAAGAGTTTAATCTTTAATAGCAATAAAGACAATGCAAAAAGCATAAATAAAATCAATTTCACTTCCCCGCAGGCTGCTTTGTTTGCATGTATTATGCGAAGAGCTGAATCTTAAACTGTTAAACTTCCCTCTTGTGGGCAGGCTGGGGCTGAGTTTAGGGAACTCTACAGCACTTCACTGCTCCGAACACGAGGGCACAACAACTCCAGGCCGCGATCCGTGCCCGCTGCATGCGTGTCCCTCAGTCAACACATGTCAGAGATCAAGTGAACACATCAGGGCACCTTTTAAAACACAAGTAGAACTCGAGCCATGAAATAAACATTTTATGACCGCTCCTGGACAGAGAGGGGAACGAGGGAGGGGGAGAGGGGTGCAGGATGGACACGTGAATTAGCAACAATTTCATTCTCCAAAGTAAAGGAGCGGATAATTATTGCCCACACGGTCCTACCCAGTGCGGTAAAGTAGGCTAACAAGAACAGAAGGCTAACTGTCCGGCCCAGGGCGCAGAGTAAGGGAAAGACGGCGAGCACAGCGAAGACCATACGAGAAATACGAAACTGAAAGTGCACACTGGCAGCAGTCATCTTGGCCGCTACAAGCTCAGCGAACAAGGCAGAAGGAAAAAGACGGCGACTAAAGCAACGCCACGGGGCATACGAAACTGAAGGTGAACACGGGTAGCAGCCATCTTGCCAGCACACAAGTACTTAAAGCGACAAGCCCGGCGAACGTAGCAGAAGGCAAAACGAACGCCTGCACAAAAGGGGAAGCAAACAACAGGCCGACCCAAGGGGAGCAAAGTAAGAAAAATACGGCGATTAAATCAACAGCACCACGGGGCATACGAAACTGAAGGTGCACACTGGCAGCAGCCATCTTGGCCAGCACACACGTACCTAACGCTACAAGCTCGGCGAACAAGCAGAAGGCAAAAAGAGCGCCTGCACAGAGGGGGAAGCAGCTAACAGGCCGACCCAAGGGGCGCAAAGTAAGAAAAAGACGGCGATTAAAGCAACAGCACCACGGGGCATACAAAACTGAAGGTGTACACTGGCAGCGGCCAACTTGGCCAGCACACACGTACCTAACACTACAAGCCCGGTGAACAAAACGGAAGGCAAAACGAGCGTCTCACAAAGAGGGAGAGGAGCTAACAGGCCGTCCCAGGGGGAACAACCCGGAAATACACAGACCAAAAGAGCAAGTGTGCACGCTAAGAACGGGGCACCTCATCCAGCACCATCAAGCGGAACTGGTGGGAGCTAAAACAAGAACAAGGGCCATCCGAGAACCGAGCAGGTAAAGACTAGACCGCCAGCACACGAGCAAAGCCACACCGGGTCCAAGAGGAGAGCAATCCAGCTCAGCGACACAACGCAAGGGCGACAGATTGGACAGCTACCTAGCCAGAAGGCGCCTTAGCGAGATGTCCAACCAAGAAGGGAGGTAGCCAACGAAATAAAGAAATACAAAAACAATCCTGACTCGCCCTTGAAGCTCAAAACCGACACAACGCTGGACACAATCCTCAAGAAAGTCAATGAAGGCAACGAGGTTGCCAGATCCACCAAACAACCCATCGACAACATGCAACTAGAGCTGACAGCCATTAGAGCAGACCAACACAACACAAACACTAGGATTGACTCGGCGGAAGTGACAATCAGTGAGACACAAAATCTAGCAGGGCCCTGCAGTCAATCTCCAAAGCCGCCTACAGAAACAGCTGGCCGATCAAGACAACCGCACAAGAAGAGGCAACATAAGACTTCTTGGCGTACCAGAAGGGGAAGAGGACAAACCCGGATCCTGCGCAGCCTTCCTAGAGGAGCTCATCCCGCATATCACGGGTCTCAGCTTTGACAAACATTTCGAACTAGACAAGGCCTATCGAGTACCAGCGATGAAACTCCAAAGCGCACGGGGCCCCCGCCCGATTATCTGCAGACCCCTTAGATCGCAACAGACCGAGGCAATATTTGCAGTGGCCAGGAAGAACCAAACACTAAAGTGGAAAGACACCAAAATAATAATCACCCAAGACTTCTCGCGCCAAACTGTCGAAACAAGGAAAGGCTTCCTAGCTCTGCGGGATAAAATGAGGAAAGACAATATCACCTTCAGCTTTGCAGGCCCGGCAAGGCTAAGAATCGTGGATAAGAGGCACCCATTGATCTTCGACGACCCAGGAGAACTGAGAAGACACTTACGAGGTCCCCCGGTGGAGGACATGGAGTCGCAATGCACAGAGACGGCGAAGAGAAGAGCATCATCGGATAACACGAGTGCAAATGACCAGACCTGCAGTGGACAATAACCAGGCAAACAAAAGAGCTCTAGCATACGATCAACGCCTCTACCTCAACTAACATTCTACCTCACGGTATAGCCTGTATCTAGATCAGGTCCGCACGATAAGACGCTCCCGTTCCCCAGGGTGGACACTGTCACCGTATCGGCAAACTGACACTACCTCAACACCCTGGGACGAGTGGGAGGTCAACATGGCATCAACTCCTGTATGGACCAATTGCATATCCTTTTCAGATATTCTGGGGTTCATGCATGGCGCAAATATCGCAGACCACTGTAACCCTCAGGGGGGAGGAGTGGGGGGAAGGAACTTGCTGTCGCACGCCCATCTATCGAAATGCGGCGGGAGGGGTAGGGGGTTTGGGGGGCAGGGGGGGTAGACCAGTACAGACTATTTATTCCTTTTTTCTTTCTTTCTCTACTTCTTTCATTCTCAACGGACACACATACACAGCCATCACGCATTGCAGACAGTCCAGACGGGGCACACGGGGAGGTACCAGGAGGGGGGCGGATAGGGCAAAATGCATAGGAGCCAACCATACAACACCAAGCATGGGCGATAACACACACTCACGATGACAACGCACAACGACGCAAAACTACTATCTGACCTGAAAATAACCTCACTTAACGTCAAAGGGCTCAACCACCCAATAAAAAGGAAGAAGATAATGAACTATATAACCAAACTAAACAGCGATGTATATGTCCTGCAGGAAACAAAACTTTCTGAAGAGGACGCACAGCGCCTAAAGGCGAGCTGGGTTGGACTAACCCTGTGCTCACCAGTCATACACAAAAAAAGAGTAGTAGTAACGATAATAAATAAGAAAGCCAGACTGACCTTACTCGAACACCAGGCAGACGAAGATGGACGCCTGCTAATCACTAGCCTGAAGCGGGGGGAAGAAATGATACACATCGCCAACATCTATGGCCCCAACACGGAGGACGAGTCCTTCTGGGGAGCAGTGGGAGACAAACTCGGCAATCTCCCCCAGGAGGAACTACTGATAGTAACAGGGGACCTTAATCTGGTACTAGACCAAACTCTAGACAGACACCCACAAAGGACCAGCCACCAAACACAGCCCCAACACACACTTAGGAACCTATGCACGAAACACCACCTCAGTGATCCATGGAGACTCCAGAACCCAGACGCCAGAGACTACACATTTTACTCTCACCCCCACAACTCGTACAGCAGGATTGACTACATCTTGATATCAGCCACTCACACTCACCTCATAGAACACACGGAGATTGCACCAAGAACAGTGTCGGACCACTCCCTCATTAGCCTAACACTTAGCGGTCGCCACAACGACCCAACTAGCTGTAGATGGAGATTCAACAGCGATGTCATTAAGGACCCGACCAATGCAGCAGCCATAGAGGAAGCCATTAAAGAATATCTAGAAATTAACGACAAGCCAAACATAGACAAGGGAGTACTCTGGGATGCTATGAAGGCCACAATAAGGGGGAAAATTATAAGCATCAAGGCCAAAATGAACAGGGACAGGAACAAAACAGTAGCAGAACTAGAGAGACAAATCAAAGACCTGAAGATGCACCACAGCGTCAACCTAGCAGATAGGAACACACTAACCAACCTGACTAGGAAAAAATACGAACTAAATAAGATACTAAGCGAGAGAGCGGGCACATGGATCAACAAGTACAAAGCCATAAATCTCTGTTCAGCAAACAAAGCAGGTAAGGCCCTGGCCTCCTACCTTAAAAGCAAGCAAAGACAACACGCCATAGCAGCCATGACTGATACCAACAAGAAATCTCAAACATCCAACAAAGAAATTCTCAGAGTGTTCAAAGAATTCTATGAGGTATTATACAAAGAGGACAAAAACCTCAATCCCGACAGGGGGGCAACCCTCCTAGGCGAAATTATTCTACCCAAACTAACAGAGGCACAATGCGCATCACTAGAATCTGAAATAACAGGGGCAGAAATAGATCTGGCAGTAGCGGCCCTAAAAGACAATAAGGCACCGGGTCCGGACGGATACACAGCCAAATTTTACAAACACTTCCTCCCCCATATTAGAAACACACTGAAAGAGGTTTTCACACACTGCATCAAAGCAGGGAAGATGACAAACTCAATGGCAGAGGCCAATATCATAGTCATCCCCAAAGAAGGCAAAGACACGCAATTTCCGCAGAACTATAGACCCATCTCTCTAATTACCGTAGACTGCAAAATATACGCAAAAATACTAGCGGGTAGACTCAACGCGCAACTCCCAAACCTCATACACAAAACGCAAGTGGGCTACCTTAAAAACAGACTATCCCAAGACAACACTAGACTCCTCTGCCACATAATTAACTGTGCCTCCTCCAACATCAAACCAGCGGTGATGATCGCACTAGACGCAGAAAAGGCCTTTGACAGAGTTTCTTGGCCCTCCCTTGACCAGTGTATGCAGAAGTTCGGCCTAGGTGTGAAGTTTAGGTCAATGGTCATAGCTCTGTACAAGGCACCCAAAGCCCGAGTCGTGGTTAACGGTGGCACATCAGAGGCTCTATCCCTGGAAAGAGGAACCAGACAAGGTTGCCCACTATCGCCGGCTCTGTTCCTACTGACCCTAGAACCCCTTCTGACCATGATCAGGAACAATACTGAAATCAAGGGGGTGGAGGTCAACGGGAACACGGTCAAACTAGCAGCATATGCCGATGACATACTCATCGTGACAGAGAACCCCGAACCCTCAATAGAAGCACTAATGAACACCATCGAAGTGTATGCCAATGTAACAGGGTACAAGCTTAACAGAAGCAAGTCTGAATGTAAGCCTCTCAACGTTCACACCACCAGGGAGGTGTTAGGAAACTCCGGCCTACTCTGGCAGAAGAAGGCACTTAAATACTTAGGTATCTACTTTGACAGGGACCTCAGGTCAACACTGGAGCATAACGAAAAATCAAAACTAAACAAAATAAAAGATAGACTTGACACGTGGTTCCCCAAGTACGTTGGTGGGGCAGAGTAGAAACCATTAAAATGATGCTAACTCCAATGGTCAACTACCTGCTGAGTATGCTGCCACTGATAGTCACGGAAGAATTCCACAAAAAACTGAACACAATGATAAACTCGTTCCTCTGGAGGGGTAAAAAAGCCAGGATTAGCCTCCAGAAACTCATGCTCAGCAAGGACCTAGAGGGGCTTTGTAGTGTAGCTCCTATTTTCCCAATAGGCCCTGCGCATTGGAATAGTACCTACAGCAGTAAAGGCCTAGGCCAGACGTTAACTAGGTCTACTACTGTCGATACTAGACTTAATTTTTGGGTTTGCCAGCTAAGCTCAGAGTTCGCTAGAAACTTTCTCGAATGTTCAAGGAAGGATTAACTTCCCTGATTAGACAAGAAGGGATTTAGTTTCTGACAACCATAGAACATGACAACTTTGCTCTCCCCTAATCAAGAGTCAATCTCAAGAGTCGTGTGAGCACAAGGCAATTATTTTACTCAGTCAGTACGTGCATTCTTAGTCTCATCAGAATGTAGAGAAAAGGAAGAGACGGGCGTGTTCAATAAAAGATGTTATTTATTGATCAGTCTCTTTTCTCGTACAAGAGAAATGGATCGATATTATTGCAATACTTATAGTTAAGTAAAGTGCATACATTAGAAGCAATAGTATAAAATAATACTGTAAAAACATTGATATGGTTTCTGAGCCATATGATGTTTAAAATGATTAAAATATATTTACATACACATATACATTTGACTAAACGTACTCAACTGGTGTTTCTAAATACGCCTACCCCGTGTACCTGACCTAAGTCTAATGCGTGGGCGGGAATAGAAAGTTACAGTTTAAGTTAAGTTTGTTTTTGCCAAGTGAATAACTAAAGAATTCTCTGTGAGGGGTTATTCAGTTCTGTACCTGGAATTTAGGATGGATGAGGAATGGTATCTCTTTCTCTGCTCTCGATATTCCAGGCTGCCTGCGAGGGCTGCCCAGAAACGCCGGTGCTGGGTCTCTCGGCTTGAGATAGCAGCGCGTCTCTCAGCGCGTCAGGAAGGCGGGGCTGCTGCCAGCGGGGTCTGCTTCTGCTCTCGGCTTCGGCAAGTATGGCTGCTCCGTCTTGTCACCACGCGTGTGTTTGCATAGGGCAAGGTCGGCAATATTTATACCTTAAAGGTGCCGAGATTGACGTAAGGATGGACATAGGTACGTCAATAAAGATGTCATACGACTTGCTCGTTAGCACATTCTTTTGCAAAAGTTCTCTGTGAAATCAAAACAATGGCCGCACGGATTATCCAGGTTGTCATAGGTTTGATTAGTTATGAGAACGTCGTATGCCTTATCAGGGGCTGGAGGAATGTCGCTTGTCTAATTAGATCTCAAGCGTTATGACCTAATCAGATAACACGTTCCTGTGCCGTAGTGTGACTGCGTCAGATAACGGTATCTGCATCATGGGGGATTTCTTGCCTCATGGGCTGACTGTTAGTTAACTTGATAGTTAGTTTAACCAGAATAGGGTCAGGAATAGGGGGACTGATTCAGAACCTATAGAAATACACGACACCCACTCCACGCTAACTATGGTCATATCTACTAATCTATGCATAGTATAACATAGTACAACATACTATAGAGTATAGTGTATACCTTACCACCCCAAAATACATAAATGCATTTCGAAATTTTCAAATATACTGAAAAATTGCAGTCATATATATTGTATGCACTTAAGCTATGAATTAAATGCAAAAGTAAACACGCATTGTTATGCATTATTGCTTTTTGGTATATGAGAAATACACATGAAATGGCTCTTAATATGGCTATACAGAAAGGAAGTCCGAGACCATTTCATCACATAATAAAATATTTGTGAACCTACCAGCGGGCAGCTAAAGTCTATATAAAGTATCTAAAAATAGAAATCTTATTTCTCTAGGAATAGTTTCTTACTTTAAGCAGAAGATCAGTGTCCCGGGAAAAAATATGTAGAAAAATATTTTAAGGGGCATGCTGAAAAAATTGCTGTCCGTGAACTGGATGGTAATTGTTCATGTGACTTTATTTTTAAAGTTGAAGGCCGAATTCAGGGAACGCCGTGTGCGAGTTTACTCAAAAGTCTCTATTTCTGTTCCGGAGAGAACATCATATCATTCAGGCTTTCGAAAAAACTGTCAACAGCTTCATGGGAAAGTTCCACTAAGTCGGAAATAGGGGTAACCATGCATTCATGCGCATGATTGTCTCCATTGACATTCTGATTTGCATTGCTGACAGAAGGTCGTACCTGTTCGATGTTGCTTTCATCTTGAACTTCACTACTCTTCAATCGCAGTGGTGAAGATTCCAGGAATGCCGTCATCAGGATTGGCAGCCTTTGAGGGCAGCACAAAGCGTGAACCTTGGTAGGAACCAACAGTGTATCTGCATCCACTGGCGCATCCGATTGTAGCGTCAGACAGGTGTCTAACACGCATTCTTCTCCGCATAGCAGACACCTTAGTACAGGTAAAACACACCTTTGCCACATTGGTCGAAATGATAGAAACCAAGTCATGTTTAGGTCTCTAAGCCGGGAAAGTCCCAGGATTTTTGATATCCGGTCCCGGTATCCAATGGCTAGGATCGTATCTTCCATTGTCGCGAGAGTTTGATCTGTGACATGGGTTGCCATAACGAAAAATAAGGACTAGGAATAGGATTCCTGCAATTAGTCCCAGGATCAGGGGAAGTCCGCCAAAAATCGAATGGACGAAATCTGGAAAAATACCCAGTATGGCTTTGAATGGTGTTAATGCCATCGAAAATACTGTCTTAAATACCTTTGAGACCCCAGTGGTATCAGAAATAGTTAAGATTTCGCTTAGGATTTCCGCGAAATGTACGGGGGAATTAGTTGATAATAATGTATGTATCTCTGCAGTCGTCCTTGCGACTTGTAGATCATACGTTTCTTTTGATGACGTGAGCCTTGTAGGCGTCTGAAGAAGCACTGTTTTCATTCTGCTTAAAGTGTCTATTCGAATAGAAGTAATTTTCAAACTGGGCCATGCCCTTGCCTCCCTGTCTGGAAAGGAGCTGGGGAATAAAGAACGTCCACAGCACTTGACCTTAGCCGTTGTTGTTACTAGATAAGGAGTCCCGGGCATAAGACTGCAACATCTGCGGTCTACAATAAGAATGTAACTCCCATTATAGAGTCTTTGAAAGAATGGTTCTATTTCAGTTGCAGGTGCGCCTTGCTGGTGACATGAAAGGTTGTAAGAATTCCCTTCACAGGCTCCATGCAAACTAATTCCGTTACACAGAAGCGTGCCGCTTAGTGACATCGCACAATTGTTGCCACTAAGAAACACTTTCTGGCCTTTATTACTGACACATGCATGTGAATAGGGCAGGTTCCAAGTTGTTTTAAGGTACCCCTTTCCCAATTTCTCGTACATGCCAGCCTGTATATATTTTTGGCAGTATTGAAACCTGAAGGTTGAGATTGGAATATTTATTATTCCGTGGATTATCCATTCACTGACAGGTTGTTCTGACATTGTCATTGGTAATCTTTCTAGTTTTTCAATGCTCAAGATTGTATAATCAGCACCCTTTTGCGCCATACCGATTTGTCTATCAGTAAGGTTAAAGATTTGGAATAGTGACGTTGTGTTGATTAAACGCCACGGCACATAGCCTGAACGCAGATTTTGTAACGTCCAGCCAAGCTGTACAATGGAACGCAATTGTGACTGACCATGTTGTAATAACAGTAAGTCTTGCGATAGTATATCGATTGCTGAAGACACAATGCTGTCCAATGAAAAAATTCTGGAGGACAGAGTCATTAACCCATTGTCCACTACAGAAAGTGATTTTTCCAAATTGATACGGTCAATTTCCCGTATTCTTTCTGCTGTTTCAATATGAGTAACCTTCCAGGCCTCATTGTATGCTGCATATACAGAGGCTGCTATGAAACGCTTTTGACGCTGTTTGAGTGGTCCCAGTATGAAATCACGCAAGTCAGCACCATCAGTAAGTAAGGTTAGGTGTTGCTTAATTTCAGGCAGTGTGGAAGTCTGTAGCCATTGAAGGCATAATTTGCCCACACTGTAGGTTGTTATTATCCCTGGGTGATGTCTTTGGGGATATCTAGGGTCTGGCCTGGTCATTTTGAAACCCTGTGTTTTATTCAGGAATCTATCTTGACAGTTATTTGTATCTGTGGGCCAGATCAACCATTGTTTCCAATCAGGATGTGTTCTGTTTTGGTTAAGTATATGGTTTATGTCTATTCCTTCATCTGTATCAGAGTTATTGCTAAACATTGTTGGCTTTGGAATAGACGGGTTATTTAAATCTTTGATTTTGGCTAAGCCAAGACAGGTGGTTTGTTGAACAGTGTCATTTAAAAATATCATTTGTTCTGGGATCATGCAGGCTCTAAACAAAGCTTCTAAACCCTGTACTTGCCATTCTTTTGTACCCCAAACACTTTTCAAATCAACATTTTTGTCCCAATAATCAAATCCAAAAGTATTCATTTTTTCAAAGAATGAATCTGAATATATCAATTTTGTGTTGGTTATCATGGTTTTCATCCCTGTCTTGTTTGACAATTTGTAATAAAATGTTTCAGCATTAGTTATGTTAAAACCTGAAAAATATGAATATTTGTCATAAACGGTTCTAGAGCTCCCTTTTGGAGGTGTAGCACAATGTTCCCATTGATTATAATTTAAAACATTTCTAGGTTGTGCAGATTTATGCAAGAAATGGTTACCATAATGGTTATAGCAATACATACTATCATAATTTGTAGAACCTTGCAAATAATCATGTTTTGTAAATTTAGCAGACATTACTAAGTCAGACATCATATTGTTAATACTTTCAAAGTCCCAATCATCAGCAAATGAGTTTGGTTTTGCAAAGTCACTCAAAGAGATCTTGATTTGGTGTGGATATTTCAGGATCTCGACCGGACCATAAATTTCATAGTCAGTGTTGTCCCAGGCTACCCCACCAGGTATCGGATTGGCTGTGAAGTTGGCTGAAGAAAGTTCTGGAGAAAGTTCTCTTTTCTCGACGTGTGAAGATGTGTGTGGTTTGAGGACCAAGTTGATGTTCTGACTTGCTGTGTCCATTTTAGCATATTTTCCCTCAATGAAGCGTCCCAAAGTAAATACCATGATGAGCCAAAGTATGAGGATAAATGCACCAAAACCCACCCAAAATTCAATCCATGGAGAAACCAGATATGTTTCTTTCAGTTGTTTCAAAAGTTCCTTAGCTTTGTCTTTAAAGGATTTTGATGATGGCTGTGTCTTTGGTTCACTGAAGCCTTCAGAGGAATCATCGAAGTTGATGAAGTAACCAGATGCAGTTCTGTCAATTGTTCCAATTGGTTCAGGATTTTTGTTTTTTGCATTGTCACTTGGTACTTCAGTATAGATAGGTGTGTCTCTGCTAAATGTTTTTATTTGGGTTTTCAGAGGTCTTAGTTCTATTGCATTGTTGCATAGTCCTTGTTGTTCTTCTGTAGGCGTTTCGAATGTGATGAGCCTCTTTGATAGGACCTCTGTACTGGTAGCAAACCTTGGTGTTCTGCTACTTATTGGGAGTCCACTTGGCCTACTGTTTGTTATTGGCCACATGTTGTGGTTTTACCAGGTCGATGGATACAACTCGGTTCTCCTTTTTTCCAGCAAGTGGCGGTAGTACAACTGATCTTGTCCCGTTGACAGACAAGACAGGAACTGCTTTTCTGTAAGAAGGCCCAAATTCCTTCTTTACCGCGATCTTCTCCCTGACTAGATCCCCGACTTTTGGAATCCAGACAGGTCTTGCTGGGACAGGTGGTGATTCTTCAGTGGTTGTTGGCTGTTGTTTCAACTGTATGTTGCTCAGGTCTTTTCTTGTTTTGTTTAAGTCCTGCAAAATAGCCAAACGGTCTTTGACATCAAAGGTTTTTTCTATTACCACTGAAGTCTGACTATCAAGGTCAGAGATCAACATCCTAGTTCCGAATAATAATTCGTACGGACTGAATCCCTTCAGAGAATTTCTTGGCAAGTTATTTAGACTACGTTGGACACTTATTAGATGTTTGACCCACCCAGCTCCCGAACCTAATATCCTTTCTATTATAGATTGCTTTCTGCCTTGGTTTTTTCTTTACACCATCCCATACCCTCAGGAAGGAAGTGAGAAGATTCCCGCTGGGCTGTGCTCATTTGGCCATGTTTCCCCCCCAGGCTGGTTTGCCTGAGTGAAAGAAATGGTCGAACGTAGCATGCTCTTAGCGTATATGCCATTTAGACTCGCGAATCTTGTATAATAGTCCGGACGTCAGCCGAGTGCTGGTGATCTACATTATAAGTGGAAACTAGCCTGTATATGTTAATCGCAAGCCATTCTTTTTGCTGGTAATATTATCTGCCTTGATTCGACGAGGTATTAAACTGCTTCTCTCCCCTCTGCGATCTCTGTTGCAGTTTGGGCAGTTTTTTACAAACATGGTGTAGTGCAGGCTCATGCCTGGCCACCAGTACCGTGATTGTAATTCTTCCAGAGAATCTTTTAATTTAAGGTGTCTGTAACCCTCGCCCATGTGTGCGTCTGCGATTAACAAGTTTCTCCTGTCCATGTTTGGAATCACTCTATCCCCCACTCCAGGGATTCGAGCAAAAGGGACGGAGTTTGCATCGATTATGTATGTATAATTGAGTGGATAGTTGATCGGTAGTGCTGAGCAGTCGCCGTTTGATGACGTTTTCACTGCCAGCAATGTTTCACCGTCAATGTATTTTAATGTACGCTTTTTTCGATCTACGGGAGCCGATTTAGTGGCTGCCGCTGCGGCTGTTTCAGCCAATGAATTCCCCACAACGTGAACGCCATCACGTTGATGACTCAGTGAGTGTGTCACGTGAGTCTTTGGTAGTTCTTTTTGTAAAAGAGCTATTTGTTCCCAGAGCAGTCTCTGCTTTATTGGTGCATCTGTGTCATCTTTGTAACCGTTCTGAATCCATGTCTGCAAATCCTTGTTATATGCTTTGACGCAGTAATATGAATCTGACACTATAAGTGTCGGGAATTCGCGATCCGCATTATCTAGCGCCATTTTCAAAGCTATTATTTCAGTTTGTAGTTCTGAATTAGTTTCTACTGAGTGTGATTTTGTTAATAGAGGTTTTAGTTTACCTCCGCGCCACACTTCTTTTGTAATCTCACATGTGGGGTTGTATGCATGTTCTCCCCAAACGGAGGGTTGAGCATGTCCGTCTGTATAGATTACACAGGCGTAATGTCGTAGAGGCAAAATGTCGATTGGCAGAGGATACGTCTTTTCATATTTTAGATTTTTTAATTCTTCTAGTTCTGGATCAAAGTAGTAGTATACTTTGTCCGTTGTGATTGAATTCACCCATTGTATCCATTCTGGATCCAATGTTGTTGATGGTAAATTACACGGTGTTGTTAATGCCTCAAAGGCTGATTCAGCTGTTCTGACTGTGATATGTCTACCGTCAGCTATGTCTTTTTCTCTAGCTATTGCGGTTTGAACTGCTTGAACAATTTTTCCTTTGTTGCTGAATCTCTGTTCAGCTTTTGTGTACAAGTGTGATTTGAATGCAATTGGTACCTTTTCTCCTTCATTAGAAGTCAGGTATGTGAATCCGCATCTCCCTGGGATGACTCGAATCACAAGATTGCGTGTGTTATCACGTGTTTCTAATTTTGTTTTAATTAGCATGTCTGTTTGTAAGGATCTCAAAATTTCTGTGTGTTTTTGAGTCCAACTGGATCTTTTAAAGTCTGGTTTAATTAGATCGTAAAGGGGTTTGACCCTTTCTGCGTAATTTGCAATGTATGTTCTTCCGAAATTTAGGAAGCCTAGAATTGACTGTAGGTTTTTTAGTGTTTTAGGAGCTTGGATTACGGCACATTTCTCTAGGAAATTGTCTGCCAGGCTTTTACCTTCACTTGATAACTCATATCCTAAGAATAGGACCGTCAGATGGGCAATTCTGGACTTTTTGAAGTTGAATTTGTAACCCTCTGCAGCGAACCCAAGTATTATGGTGTTCACCCTTTTCAAGTGAGTCTCCAAGTCATCATCTGTTAAGTAAATGTCATCGACATAAGATAATGCTTCATCATCATATAGTTGTAGTAATTCTGTTACTCTCGCTGAGAATACCCCCGGGCTGTTCTTGTACCCCTGGGCTAACCGACAGAATTGTTTTTGAGTGCCATTTACTGAGAATGCAGTTAAAGATCTGCTCTCTGGTGCTATGTTTTGACAAAAGAATCCATTGGAGATGTCCAAGGTTGTTTTGTATTTTTTGCGCACTATGCTATTCATTAGTGCAGCACTGTGTGAGTTTTGCACTGCAAAGGTTTTGCAACATGTGTTAAGGTGTCGGTAATCCAAAACTAGACGGTACGAATTGTCTGGTTTGGAGACCGGAAACAAAGGATTGTTCATTTGTGAGGTGCAAGTTTCAATCACCCCCTGGTATTCTAGCTGATCTAGTATTTCATTTACTTGTTTTTTAGCTTCTTGCTTAATTGGGTACTGCCTTTGTGCAGTTGGTTGTGATTTTAACTGGATTTTGTGAGGAGGGGAGTCCTCATCCCATCCTACATGATTTTTATATAAAGCAGGTGCTAAGGCCACTGCCCACTTTCTAGCAAGTGTGTATTTTTTATGAATCGGTATTTGATTCGAGAAGGCAGGCATAATTACTTCTTCGCCATGAGGGCACTCCCTGACAAACTCTGGTGGCCAGTCTTTTTCAGCTAGAAGGATGTCATAGCCTTTGGAGAGGTTATCCCAAAATAGTCCCCTTATTTTCCTAGTCTTATCTCCCTCTATACGTAATGTTATCTCGTATATCTTGTGGGGCTTGCTAACTCTGGTGTCTGCAGTTTCCACTTGAAGGTATTCATTCGTGTCCACTGTCTCCAGATGATTCATAAGGACTTTGCGAGCTATGCTCACCTCTGCTGCGCTGTCTAGCATTGTCTGAGCCCATTCTCCGTTTTTCAGTTGTGTCCTCAGTATTCTCGGCATTTTTAACTACCTTGATACTGGCTACCTTCTTTTTTGGAAATTGTAATTTCTTTTTAAGTTGAGCAGGTTCCTTGTCTTTGGACTTGGCGTGCTCTTCTGATCGTCCTCTTCTTTCCGATTTCTGCGAGGAATTCTGAAAAGATTGAGAGGGACGTGTATCAATGTCTTGATATCTATCAGGTTTTTTAATATTATCCCTATTTCTAAGGTTATATCTGTTCCCAGAGGGGTCACTCTGCGGTGACCTCTGTCTTTGGTTTGGAGATTTCTCTCTTCGCCTAGGAGACCTTCCTCTGGACTGGAATTTCTTTTCTTTAGGATTGGATTGTTTGTTTCCATCCCAGTTCTTTTTTGGTGAATTATTATTATTAAAAAATATTTTTTCTGGACTTGTAGTCAGTTGCGGTTTTACTGGTATTCCACCTAGACTATCTCTGCCTAGTTCTTCATAGGATTTTTCTATGATTCTGGCAATTTCAGCTGGTTGGTCTGCTATATCTGTCTCTTTTAACCTCTGGCGGATCGCCACGTTTGCTGCTTCACCTTTTATGTTGGCTAATAATATAGCCGAGACCTGCTTGAAGTCTTTTAGTAATTTCATACCAAGAGTTAAAGCAGGTTCTGGACCGTATTCATCTTGAATTTGTTTTAGCACATCTGGTATCACCGAAATGGATGGGACACCGTGCGTTTTTGTGTAGATAGAAGCAAAGACTGTACCCCAAGTGTCACAGTCCTCAATGTGTGGTGCGATTCCCATTGGGAGACATATAGTCAGAATCCTGTGTTTTTCTAATGGGGTGGTGTCAGGAAACACCGCCTCTATTTGGGTAATTTTCTGTGCCAACCAGAATGGTATCTGTTCCCGTTTAGCTGGAACTTTACCTAGGCAGGATTGGATGTTCTGTGGTGTAATTTTGTTTGTGTTCCCCTGGTGAGGGGTCAGCTGTGGAAGTTTAATCGCTGGCTGAATTGTTGAAGTCCGCATTACATACTGAACTAATTGTCTATGAATTTTTAGTAGTTGTTTTAGCTGTATTAATAGCTCTGCTGCAGGCATTCTTTCGATGTCTGGATTGGTGTGTATCCGGCTAAGACCGGCCACGTTGCTCCTGGTCTTCCTAAAGGACCGAGCCTTGTAATGTGATTGTTATGTTTTAGGGCGCCATCAAATAAGAGCAAATGCTCTTGGAATTTGAGTGGTACTTCCACCTCCTCGAAAGGAGTGTACGTTTCAGGAGGTTCCTCTACTTTGTAATAGTGGAAGTACTTTGTTACAGCATTTGCTGCTGGAAAATGTATCCATGAATAGTATACCTCTGTCTGCCGATATTCGTGTGCCTCAATTACGAATATGACTGTGCCACCTCTAGGTGTCAGTCCATTTTCTATAAGTTTTAAGGTTATAGATCTCCTTTTAATGACCGGAATGAGTATTATATCCGCGTCTGCTGCTTGCATGGTAGCATCAGCATCTGCGAGTTCAGTTGCTAATCCTACTGCCTCTCTTTCTTCATCACTTTCTGACATTTTACTGTCAGGATGGTATTATGTTTGTTTGCAGATCAGGTTTCTTTATGGAACAAAGATAAGATGCACAATATTTCGGAACTGTTTTATCCTTCAACGTTGACTTGACCAAGAACCATACATAGGAGTTCCCTCCTGCGAGGTTTTGGAGGATATAACCTTTCACCCACTCCAGACGTCTTTGGAGTATTCGGGAAAAGGGGTCTGAGTGAGAAAGCACGACTGAGTTACTCTAAATGTCTTACGTTAGTTTTATCGCCCTTTCCAAACGCGTTGGGCGCCATGTAGTGTAGCTCCTATTTTCCCAATAGGCTCTGCGCATTGGAATAGTACCTACAGCAGTAAAGGCCTAGGCCAGACGTTAACTAGGTCTACTACTGTCGATACTAGACTTAATTTTTGGGTTTGCCAGCTAAGCTCAGAGTTCGCTAGAAACTTTCTCGAATGTTCAAGGAAGGATTAACTTCCCTGATTAGACAAGAAGGGATTTAGTTTCTGACAACCATAGAACATGACAACTTTGCTCTCCCCTAATCAAGAGTCAATCTCAAGAGTCGTGTGAGCACAAGGCAATTATTTTACTCAGTCAGTACGTGCATTCTTAGTCTCATCAGAATGTAGAGAAAAGGAAGAGACGGGCGTGTTCAATAAAAGATGTTATTTATTGATCAGTCTCTTTTCTCGTACAAGAGAAATGGATCGATATTATTGCAATACTTATAGTTAAGTAAAGTGCATACATTAGAAGCAATAGTATAAATAATACTGTAAAAACATTGATATGGTTTCTGAGCCATATGATGTTTAAAATGATTAAAATATATTTACATACACATATACATTTGACTAAACGTACTCAACTGGTGTTTCTAAATACGCCTACCCCGTGTACCTGACCTAAGTCTAATGCGTGGGCGGGAATAGAAAGTTACAGTTTAAGTTAAGTTTGTTTTTGCCATGTGAATAACTAAAGAATTCTCTGTGAGGGGTTATTCAGTTCTGTACCTGGAATTTAGGATGGATGAGGAATGGTATCTCTTTCTCTGCTCTCGATATTCCAGGCTGCCTGCGAGGGCTGCCCAGAAACGCCGGTGCTGGGTCTCTCGGCTTGAGATAGCAGCGCGTCTCTCAGCGCGTCAGGAAGGCGGGGCTGCTGCCAGCGGGGTCTGCTTCTGCTCTCGGCTTCGGCAAGTATGGCTGCTCCGTCTTGTCACCACGCGTGTGTTTGCATAGGGCAAGGTCGGCAATATTTATACCTTAAAGGTGCCGAGATTGACGTAAGGATGGACATAGGTACGTCAATAAAGATGTCATACGACTTGCTCGTTAGCACATTCTTTTGCAAAAGTTCTCTGTGAAATCAAAACAATGGCCGCACGGATTATCCAGGTTGTCATAGGTTTGATTTGTTATGAGAACGTCGTATGCCTTATCAGGGGCTGGAGGAATGTCGCTTGTCTAATTAGATCTCAAGCGTTATGACCTAATCAGATAACACGTTCCTGTGCCGTAGTGTGACTGCGTCAGATAACGGTATCTGCATCATGGGGGATTTCTTGCATCATGGGCTGACTGTTAGTTAACTTGATAGTTAGTTTAACCAGAATAGGGTCAGGAATAGGGGGACTGATTCAGAACCTATAGAAATACACGACAGCTTAACGTCACAAACTTTAAGACTTTCCAAACAGCCTGCCTGACCAGGCAAGGCATATACTGGCTCACGCAGGAACAGGGTTACACACCAGCCTGGCTGGAACTAGAGATAGCTCTGATGGGAGGCATAAACCCAGCGGCCCTCCTCACTGCTAACAAACATCCGGCAGCCACCAACATAATCCTCAGAAACACCAAAAAGGCCCTCCTGCAAGTAGACAAAAGAATGGAGAAAAGTATAAAAACCACAATGTACGAATCCATTTGGTTCAACACAAAAATTAAATACAAGAACAACGTACTTAACATAACCCCCTGGCTCCGGCGTGGTATCCACACCCCATCCCAACTAGAGGAACGAGGCTCTGCTGCCACCTTCTCCAACCTACAAAAGGCGCACAACCTCCCAGACATAGAACTATGTAACTTCCTCAAAATCAAAGCGGCCATCACTAGAGCAAAACTAAGCAAAGAGGTGCCAACAATACACCAATTCATGTCAAATCTCAACAAACTCGGACACCAAACATCACACCTCTACAAATTACTTAGGGCAAAAACAACAAATTTGAACAAGAAAGTCATGGATCACTGGGAAACACTAAACAAGGGGCGGCTTAACGAGAAAGAAAAGGCCCTCCTCTGGGCCTCGGCAAGCAGGCACAAAGTCACCTCAACACTAGCGCAAACGAAATTCTGTCTCCTACACAGGGCGCACTGGACCCCGGCGTGCCTAGCAGCAGTCGGTCTAACTGACAACGACTTATGCTGGACCTGTCAGAAACAGAGAGGGGACCTAGAACACATGATAGTCCATTGCCCTAAAGTTAAAATCTTCTGGGGGAAAGTAACAGAGTTCATCCACAATGTAACTGGGTACACTCCAAAAATAGATCTCCTCAGCATAGTGTACACATTCACGGCACCGCAGATCCAATCTGCCAATGACAGGAGCCTCATTGACCTGCTCCTCACGGAGGCAACCAAGACAATCCTGTCTAACTGGAAAGATACAGGGAGGGCCACTTTCAAAGTATGGTTCAACTGGGTCACCTTCCTAAGGGGAGCAGACAACATAACAAAAAACCAAACACCACAAGTTGGACGCAGCAATGAGATGTGTCTCTCCCTGGACAAATACCTTGCCTCACAAAAACCGCTGTGAATGCACCTTTCGGCCCTACACAGACTCACGCCACCCCCCCCGCGCGGTGCAACCCATCAGAAAAATCGTGCTGGCCACACAACCTCTATTCATCGCACCTGTGTCCGTCTTTTCCCTCACTCTCATCTCTGTCCTACTTACCTCTACACACGTTCTTTTCCGACCGAAGGGGGGAATCATTTGACCGGTATGTAAAGACAAGGATTCAAGCAGCCTATGTATAACCAGCTCACATGCGCCATAACAAGCCCGTATGTATCATTACCGATAAGTATGTTTACACTTACCAATGTTGCCTTCGATCGTCTTACTCTACTGTTTTTGTAAAAACTTCTTCTAATAAAATCTTTTGAAATAAAAAAAAAAAAGAACGCAGAACACTCCTGAGTGCAGAAATCTGCGTTATTTTCACAACTCACTGGGGTGCAATGTATCCTGTGGGTGGTCCTGGGGATGGCAGTGGCTGAAAATTGCTTCGGAAACTAGGGTAATATTTTCCCCCTTTGAGATTCTAATTAGAGTTAAAAGATAGTTTCTGCTCAATGTGTACAGCATTCTTAAAAATATTTTAATTAATTTGTGTTTTCCAGACTGAGATGGATAAACACACAAACGCCCTGCAGCATTTAATTAGGGTCCGTGAACACACCCAGTTCGCAGGAGAGAGCGAGTGTGTGTCAGGTTATGAACTCAAACTGTTTGTTTTGTAAAGCGCCAACTTGCGACAACAATAAGCTTGACGTTGGAGCGCTACAAAGTACCGGTGCCTGGCTGCTTAGCGTGTAGTGGGTGGGTGGATGGAATGAACGAGATGATGTAAACAATATAACGTGTCACTCCTAAACTCCCATGTGATGCTGCATTTCATAGTAAAGCGCTATAGTACCTGTGGATGAAATGCGCGCTATATCAGACTGCACAAATAACAGCATAGACCTAAAATTACAGGCGATCCTGAAAACAGGTAAAAAATGAACCTTTCAAACTCACTCAGAAGTGAGTAATGCTCGGAAAAGAGGTTGTGGCTGATCAACATAGATACTAGCGACCCTTCGGAGCCTCCGTGCAGACCTTCCCCCTTGTCAAGACCGCCAGCGCCGTGAAGCCAATTAAAGCAAACAAGCAGCACATGCTGAAAATATACTGCTCCTTGAAGGGCACATAGACCGGTTTTGGCGGTTGCACACGGGCGTGCACGAGGATGGGACAGAAAACACAGTTGGATGAATGAGCAGCGACAGGAGCAGCGATGGGAATGCGTTCCCGAAGCCTGAGCGAGAGGGAGGGGGTAGGGGTAGTATAGAGAGCACTATGGCAGTGTAGGTGAGACTGGCACAGAGAGGGTTTAGATGGGTCTTTGAAGGTGGGTGTGGAACAAACTGAGTGGGAGATGTAGGGGTGAGCGCAGTGTGCACATGCACTCTGCTACTTAGTAAAACAAGTCTCTGAACAATATAAGCAACAACCCTCCTGTGCAGGAAGAGGTTTGCAGGCAAACTGGCTGCACCCGAGCACTGCCAGCGCCAACATCTTATCTACGGCTGCTCCCAATGAGGTTCCGATTAGGGCTTGAATGAATCACGCCACTGTGGGAAACAGAAACCGGGGGCTGTTTATTTAATTCAAATGGATGCCGGCCCTGCCGCCACATGGACAAAGACACCCTGCCCACCAGACCCCCCTGGAGCAGGACCACTGTGCGGCAGAGAGGGAGCCAGGAACAGCACGAGGGAGCCGTCTGCAATCTGAAGTAAAGGGTACGCCCTTTGTGTTCACTGAGAGCTGAAAAGCATTAGAAAGCCCCCCCGGAACATAACATGTTGAGCGGTGTCCCTTCACAAGTCAAGCAGCAATCACTAAGATTAATAGACAAAGTGTGGTTATGGTTAAAAAAAAATGGGGTGAAGGGTCGCAACTGAGAGAGCGCAAATCGAGAAAAAATAGAAGTGCACCATATTTACAAGCACGTTGCATCAGTTTAGTAAAAGATTACATAAGAGTGTCGAATTTATAGAGTGAAAATACATAAGAGTGTTTAATTAAAATAGAATGCATATATCAGTGTGAAAAGCTAATGTAGAAGTGTGTAGAGATGTTAGAATGATGTTGAAATCCCATGTTATGTGGCTGTTGTAGAGGAGAATGTAATACTGCTAAACGTAGAAATGTGTAGGCCACATGGCAGTTCACAGAGAATGAAAGGTGCTGTTACACTCTCACATGATATGGATTTTAATGTTGTTGTAATTCAAAGTATTATTGATCATAGAACTGAAATATATGTTTTATAGCAGTGTTTCATATAACCATTGTGTGTAATAAGTTAGAATGCTGTTTAGACTAAGAAATTAAAGGTTTACAGAGTGCACAGGCCTGTTTCATGTAATTCTAATAGGCCTGAATAGATAAGGTCATTTCTTTTGATCTGCATGTGTTAGTTAGAGGAAGGTCATGTTAAGCATAAATTGCGGAGCCTGCTCGAAGGTTTACGACTTAGAAGATACGGTGGAGGCCGGAATTTGGGGCCCACTGGACAAGTGTCTGTTTGCAGGTGCAAGGAGGTTCCAATCAAGAGAGTGATGAATAGAGTTTTGTTCAGGGAGTCAGGCACAGGCCTGGAGGAGGCTTCAGGAATTTCCTGGGGGGTACCGTCCTGCCGGAGAAGAGCCTGAGAAGCAAGGTCAACGCTAACGATGGGCCCAGAGGAGTATCAGCATGGAAAATGCCAGAACCGACACCACATGAGGGGCGTCTCTAAAGGGCGTTTCTATTGTAAATGTGATTTTTGTATTAGGGACAGCACCCCTGGGTGGAGTTAGGGCAGATGGTCTGAGGAACCTAAGAGAGCGGATGGGTAGGCAGATAGGATAACTGCGAGACACCGATTCACAACGAAGACTAAGGGAAGTGAGTGATCTTCTTTGGAAGTCACCAAGGCTGACACCTTTTTAGGTTAAGATTTTACTAAGTAGGGATGTCACTTAGTCTAGAGTAGGGACAGTCTAATCTGGATTTTCTTCCTTTCTGTAAATGACTCACAAGTTACAGCTTGTGTCTATTCTTGCAACTCTGATGATTTTTGAATTGGTTTTGGTGATATTGTGGTAAATAAATAAATAATACCCTATTTTTGACTAGACATATATCATAACAGATAGCTCAATAAATAAGAGTCAAGATTCGAGGTAGTAGGAGTTTTTTGCAGGTTTAATACAGCATAAGGACAGGAACAGGACAACCTGCATAGGAATAGGATGACAGGGCCCAGCAGCTGCTGGGGCTGGGTCTGGGATGAGCGCGCTAACTTTTAATAACAATACATGAGCTTATATACAAAACGTAAACACATAGCATTACATTGCAGTAGGCGTAGCAGTGGGTGGAGCAGAAGGCGTGACGCGTAGCAGTCGCGAAAGATAAGGGATAAAGAAGGCGTAACTCAGACATGTGATGCGAACGTAGCAGAATATGTCATGAATGGGGCGGAAACCATGGAGGGGGCTACCTAAGGAGCCGGGACCTCTAACCTGATGGTGCGCGCAAACTGGCAATGACGTGTTACGAGGAGAAGCTGGGGGCTATGAACTCTGTGCTAGGAGCAGAGACTAAAGTCTGGAGGGTCGGAGCGACATGTACCTAAACCCTATCTAGTATCTGATGTTTAGGGAACATGTTGATATAAACTAGAAGTCATGAGGGGAAAAGCTAACTGACTCTAAGACTAGAGCATGCATTTATTCTACATGTAGTGCGTGATGAAGAATATTAAATGACCATTAAATACAGTATTTCTCTTAACATGGAGCCGCATAGGCTAGACAATGACGGAAACTATTGATGCAGTTCAGTAGCTTAGGAATGCAGAGAAGGAGGACTAAACTGATAGCTGGAATCATAACATAGTCTTGGCAGACTCAGAGGCAGAGCCAAGCTGTACCGGGCACTGCGAGGCAGGAAGTAAGTGAAGGGTCGAGGATACAGGTGGGGGCTGGATCGCTCCTCAGCGAGGCTTCAGGAGACAGGGGCTGAATCTGATGTCCGGGCCCTTTTGAGGCCTAGAAACGGGGACTTTATAATGGAATAACGTGCACACTGAGAAACGTGGCAACATAACTTTACATAGGCCTGATATTCGTAGTATTCACGGGGACTGGGAAATGACATACCAGAGGTGGACACAACTATAATTGCGTCATTAATCGGACATGGGGAGTACATATGCATATTTAATCATGCACACATAACATATGATGGATGACACGTAGGGACACAGAACATGGCAAAATTTACTTTTCCACATTCCCTCCTTGTCACTACGTTTCCATCAGGAAACATCAATATTCATGATACTATCTATCATTTCATACAGTATCATTTGCTCGTCTCGAATTATCCTGGAACGGGATTTAGAACGGGGCTTAGGACTAGGAATACAAGAGGTAGCACAAATGCCGCAAATCGCAGGGCCACATTGTATACAGAGACAGCAGCTAAATATGATCGCTACTGCAATACCTAGAAAGGACAGGACTTTCCATCCCCATGCGGAAATTATATTCCAGAACCAACCGGACCATGTCCAGGTGCCTGGATCTTGGTGTAACAGATGGGCAATTTTATGGAGTCTGGTTATAGCTGAATAAACAGACGGCGCGTTATTTGGAATGAAAATGCAGCAACTAGATCCGATGACTCTACAGGCCCCGCCCCTATCGGCCAGTATGACGTCAAGGACGAGACGATTCTGTAAAACGACAATTCTCATAAAGGATTGCTCTTCGGTTAAGTTACCTAGAGCAGAGGCAGTCTCATCTACTACAGCTTCAAGGGTTTTTGTTAATCTACGAATTAGCTTACTATTTACAATTGTGCCTAAATAAGGGAAAACACCTTTATCAATATCAATGAATTGTTCTGCAGCAGTTTCAGTATAATCGACAATCGGGAGATTTCTCTTGTGTCTAGTATGTACTAGGTAGGAATTCCTATGGTAGTCAGGTGGGGCTAGGAAAACAGGTGGCAGTAGGAAGGCAATGTAACAGGTTCCCTCCCAATCGAGGGGCAGACGAACATATGCAGTTTGACCACAAACGAAATAAGAATGACGTGAAGCTTTAAAAATAGATTTCCCACTGTCACTATACTTGATAATAGTAGTACAATCACTATGTCCTACATGTACGGAACCATTATTTCGGACACATAATTCGCCTTTGACTGGTAATACTGAAATAGCAGGTGAGTCTGGAGTAGTATCAGACTGAACATTCAGGACCATGAAATTCGAAGAATAGTTACCTAAATTATACACTTCATTTTCTAGATCTAAACCTGTTCTGTGGGGGAGACCTTGCTTGTCTGGGAAACATGTGCTGTTAAGAAAAGACATATCTGTTGAGGATAACGTTAACGTGGACCATGCTCCACACGAACCATTATGTGAAAAAGGATAAGGAAAGAGTGGCAGAACTCCCTTCGGTGTCTGGAAAGGGGGGAGTCGACCACACACCCAACAATTAGTGGCATTGCTGGTCTGGTGCGAGTAATGTAACATACGGATAAATGAGTTATTACGCATAGCGAGGCGGTATGAATATTCGTGAGGAGGCAGATCACTAAACGTGTGCTCTACTGTAACATTAGGAGGCTTATTTACATGAAGAACTGGGAAATATAGGAAAAAGGCATAACTGGTGCAGGAAATCATTATGCTGATGAATAATATGAAACTTAGAAAAACGATACATCTGATTGAGTTTTTACTAACTCTCTCACTATGGGGGTCTATTTTATACATGTCAGAAACAGTCTAACCGTTTCACCTAGGGGAGGACTTATACAATCAAACTGACTGACTTATTTTACTAGACCGTAGTTTTAACTTATACTCCTGTTGCGGAGTTTTCTCTAACAGGGGAGGGTTTGTAGCAATGTCTTTTGCGGGACAGTCCTTGAGAACAATGTTCTGGCAAGTCTTGATATCCTGGGAAATGTTTTTAGAGACCGGTTTCAGTCCTTTAAAAAGTTTAACGTGAGAAAGGTGTATCCATCCTTTTCGGCCTTCCAACTTCACGGCTGTACGGGTGGTGAGGAGGACCTGACGGGGCTCTTTCCATCGAGGCTCCAGCGGACTTGATCTGTCAAAGTTTCGGACCATCACCATCGAACCTGGAACGATTTCGTGCGGTGCCACCTCGGTATTGTCTGGAAATGCGGCGGCAACCTGTGAACGACATGAGTTGAGGGCAGACATCAAGGAAGCTAGGTAATCTGTCAGCATATTACATGAAACATCAGTAATACTTCGGGGTCTAGGAGTACCCCACATGTTAGGGGGGCGGCCGAAAACGACCTCATACGGGGACAGACCTGATCTGGAATGTGCGACCATGCGCATATAAAACAAAGCGACTGGCAGAGCTACTAGCCAGTCCACACCCTTATCTTTACATACTTTGGCGATGCGGATTTTCAGAGTCTGATTATGTCTCTCGACTAGACCGGCTGCTTCAGGATGGCGTACACAATGAAACTTCCACTGGTACCCTAACAACAGGGAAACGTGCTTCATCAACTCAGATGAGAATGGCTGACCGTTATCAGAATATACGACTCTAGGGAGTCCATATCGAGGGAAAAACTCACAAACCAACTGCTTGGCAGTGGTCGCGGCTGTGTAATCTGGGACTGGATATGCTTCTGTCCATCTGGACAAAGCGCATACAACTACAAGGACATACTTGAAACCTCGACATCGCTCCATCTGAATATAATCCATCTGGAGGACTTCAAAAGGGTGGTCAGGAGGCTGGAAACCACCTTGTTCCACCGGGACACTTTTACCTGGATTAAACTGACAACATATCATACAGGTACGGACTTTCTGCTTGGCTGCAGCTCGTAAATGCTTATTGAACCAAATGTTCTGGATACTGTCTAACATTGCTTTTTCTCCTAAGTGTGCTGGACTATGTGCGGTATTAATGATGACTTGAACCATAGAGTCGGGGAGAAACCATGCGGTCCTACCCTTTGTTAACCATCCTTGATCTGTCTGGACCCCTCCTTGTTCAGACCATTTCTTGATTTCTTCAGGAGTAGCATGTAACTGGATATCTATGACATCTTGAGTAGGGTCCTTAACTGTCATACATGTAGCCGGATCTGGAGTATGTGTCAGGTTAACTGGAATGTCTGGAGTCTGTGCTGTAAGCTTGGCTGTGCGATCTGCTAGATCATTACCCTGGGAAATAATGTCAGTAACTTTCGTATGTGCTTTGCATTTCATGATAGCAATGGATGTCGGTAAATGTATGGCATCTAACAGAGCTTGAATAAGGAGACCATGCTGAATCTTGGTTCCATGAGAAGTCATGAAACCTCTCTCCTGCCAGAGCACTCCGAAGTCGTGTACAACTCCAAATGCGTAACGTGAATCTGTGTAAACATTAACTTTCAGGTTCTTGGCGTGTATGCAGGCTTGTGTCAGAGCAACTAGCTCTGCTGCTTGAGCGGACAGGGTATCAATACGGTGTGTTTCAATAACTTCGGTGTCAGTAGTCACTGCATACGCGGCGACTAGTTCTCCTGTACTAGTTCTCATACATGAACCATCCACATAAAGTGTCAGGTCAGGATCTGGCAACGGAATATCTGTCAAATCTTGTCTTGGCTTTGTCGTAATGTTGACTACTTCCACACAGTCGTGTGGGTCAGGATTTGAATTAACTGATGGTAACAGTGTAGCAGGATTCAGGACGTTGCAGCGTCTAATTTCTATGTGTGGCTGGAACAATGTCAATTCATAACCTGTTAAACGTGCAATTGTCAAGTGCTGAGTTTGTGTTCGGTTTAAAAGAACTTCCACGGAGTGTGGGACTTGTACTGTCAGGGAGTGTCCTAAGACTATGGAATCACTTTGTCTGATAGCTAGTGCTGTGGCTGCAACTGACTTGAGGCACGCAGGCAGAGCCTGGGCGACCGGATCTAGGGTGCTAGAAAAATAAGCACAGGGCTTGTATTGTCCTGCTTGATCTTGTGTAAGAACAGATAATGCTGTACCTTCACGTTCAGTGACGAAAAGTGTAAAAGGCTTACTGTAGTTCGGTGTAGCTAGGACTGGAGCTTGACATAAAGCTTTCTTTAACTCGTTGAAACTAAGTGTATGTTCAGATGTCCAAGGGAGGACAGTCGATACGGCTGCCTCCTGTGTCGTTAACTGTATCAGTGGCTTGGCTAGAAATGCATACTGGGGAATCCATTGTCTACAATAAGAAGTAAGGCCGATAAAGGCACGTACCTCCTTCTGGGTTCTGGGCTGGGGAAGACTCGCTATTAACTGGATGCGGTCTGGTGTCAACTGCCTACCCCTCTTGGACAGCAAGTGTCCTAAGTATACCACTTGCTGGACACAGAATTGAAGCTTCGAAGGTGACACCTTGTGCCCCATCTCGGCTAGGAAATACAGAACCGTCAGTGACGCTCGCTCGCAATCACGTTCAGAACGGGCTGTGATCAGTAGATCATCGACATACTGGAGCAGGGCAGTGTCAGTTGGCATGTGAATGTTATCTAGTTGTCTCTTAAGTGCTTGACTGTAAATACTAGGGCTTTCTGTGAAACCTTGAGGAGCGCGTGTGAACATATAGCTCCTTCCATTTAAACAAAATCCGAAAAGAAACTGGCTGTCTGGATGAATCGGAACACTAAAAAATGCGTTCTTGAGGTCTATGACAGTGAAGAACGTGGCTTCGGAATCAATGGCTGTCAATAGGGAAGAGATATCTGGGACAACTGGGTACTGAGGGATAATACATTTGTTAAGCTCTCGTAGGTCGATCACTAATCGATATACTGGGGGTGCATTTGGATCAGTTCGTTTCATGACTGGAATGATCGGAGAGTTACATACATTGGAGTCAGTTTCTACAACTACTCCTTGAGCCATGAGCTCGTCAATAATTTTGGATAAGGCTGCTACAGCCTCAGGTGGCAATTTATACTGCCTGATTCGTGGTAACACTACACCTGGTTTGAGAGTCACACGATAGGGTGTGATTTGCATGTAACCTACATCAGTTGGACCTTGCGCCCATAAATGCTGTGGAACTTTAGACAGTCTGGAATCAAAATCTCGTAATACATAGTGACCCTTAAAGTCACGTAGGAACAATCGTATTCCCTCCGGGGAACAACATATAACTGCACCTAACTCTTTCAGTGTTTTAATGCCTAATAGGTTTTCTGGACATGACTTAGTAAGTAACAGATCAGTAGTACGGGACAATGGACCTACTTCTAGAGTAACTGGCTTTGAAATCTCATTAACGATAGGCTTTCCTGAAAATCCAAGGGAAACATTTCTTGAGCCTGAGAGCGGAGCCCCTGGAACTTCGGCGTGACTAATTGTGGTCCTACTTGCCCCTGTATCAATCAAAAACTTTCTGTCTTTCCCTAATACTTGACTGTGAACATAGGGACCTTCTTGATCTACAAGTATCTCGATGAGAGGCAAGCCTACCTCCCTCTCTAGGCTGTTTCATGAATATGGCTGGTACTCTGGATACTCAGACTGTGCATACTGGTACATCTGCGATGTAACATGCTGTGTTGCAGCAATAGGCTGCGGTGCTGTAACTGTCTGTGGTGCATTCTGTGACTGAGGAGTCTGTGAAACTTGTTCTTGTCTAGGCGGACGTGGTCTTTCTTTAGTCTTACCAGTAGCTATGTTGTGTTTCAGAACTGCACAATCATTTATAAAATGACCTGGCTGTTTACAATAATTGCAATTCCCTTTAACGGGAGCTGCAGGCTGACTGGCTTGATTCGGACCCCTCTTCTGACTGTCTTGAGGAACAGATTGTGCAACTAGTACTTTCATTTTCGTGTCTTTCATACGTTTTCTTTCGTGTTCTTGCTCTTCCCTGATTCTATTCTGGTGGTACTGGAGCATCTGGAGCATCTGGGACGGAGTATTTGCTTGCCAGGTGCTTTCGACTTTCAGAACTCGATTTTTAATTGATGGACTTGAATTCTCGACTAATTTAGTAACAAAAAGGTGAGGGTATGACTCACTACTTGTCTTGAGACCACTGTTGATACTGAAACATTTTTCAAATCTAGAATAAAAATCACTAATATCTTCATCTTGTTTCTGTTTACAGGCTGAGATTGCATCCCAGTCTTCTTTTCTGGTTGTCAATAATCTGGGTAAAACTTGAATCAATAATTCTGGTAATTCTTTACATTTATCTCCAAGACCGGTACCTGGTACTCGTGCCTTGTCTTCAGCTTCTAGAACTGTCCAATCGATCTTTTTCTCTCCCACCTCCCATTCTTTTTCCTTTAACTTTTCATACACCCCTGCGGGCAACAGGACCTTTAACATTTTAATGATATCTGGGTAAGTGTATTCTCCCATACGGAGCATGTCTTTTAATTCTCTATGGAACCCTGCTGGATCTTTGTCATGACAGGGAATTAATTTCTTCATTTCAAGGAGTTCCATCTTTGTGATGGGAGTGTATACAAACACTCGTTGCATTTCGCCACCCGTTCCTCTGACTGGGTGGACTTCTCGTAGCGGATTCTGTCTGTCTATGTAGAATGATTTACTTTCTGGGGGTGAGACATGAACAAAATGCGGGTTCAAAAACTTTCTATATTTGTGACGTTGTTCTAGAATGACACTAATTAAATCGGTACCTAGACCTCTCCATTTATACTGGAGTAACTCGTTCAGGACATCATGTAACGGACCTGGATCAGAGTGCTGACCCTCATACAGAGTAATGAGGTGCTGAATCATATACATACCCACCAGTCGCTGTTCGGCTGGGGGCATTTTCAGAAACATTTGTGCCACTATTTCGTCTGGAAAAGTGGTAGAATCAGTAATCCATCTGACTGCTGATCGGGCTATTTCTTGTTCATGCATAGTACTTAACTCACTATAACCAATTCGTGATTTTAGAATGTGATCGGTAGCTTGGAATACTTGTTCTAGGGAACCTTGTTCTGGTGCTGGATGATGGAAAATAGACTTGTGTTCCAGACACAAATGGCGATCTGGAAATCTAGATTTTCCCACATACGCTATTCTGGCAGTATTCTCGTCGTCTTCCTCTTCAGGATCAGAGGTACTTTCTTTCTCGCTTACTTGTGCTGCTTTACGCTGTTCGTGTATCTTTATTATCTCTCTACGGATTTTCTTGTACATACTTTCCATGGCACTAATGGTATTGTGCTTTCCTTCGGCTATATTATCACTCCACTTTGTCAGAGTTTTCATTTCGGCCGGATCTTTAGACGGGTAATCTTGTTCTCTTATTAGACAATTAATTAAGAACTTTAATATCATACGCTGAATCTCGGCTTTCCTTTGAGACATGGCATCACTAATACTTTCTGGATCATCCCCTGTACGGATGAAACGATATATTCTGTCTAGATCTTCTTTCATATTCGGCAAGGTGACTAGATACTCGGTCACCCTCCTTACGCGTACTGAATATAAAACCATATTAAATTCGCCTGGAACTGGGTCATAGACACATTCGCCAAGGGTTTGCCTGATTTCTGCAACAGACTTATTACTTTTAGGAGTACGCTGTGATGCTTGAGCATGTAATTCGAGTGCTGATAAACGCTTGTATGGCGGCGGGGTTTGAGGAAGACCTCCTCCTGCGGCCCCTAAACTGGAATCATCAACTGATGCTTTTCGTCCTGGCAGGGTCGGTAATTGTAACGTGGGCTGGACTTGTATGGCGGGCTGACCCGGGGGGGCTGTTAAGGGCACCCCGGTGTCTGGAGGAGCAGGAATTACCTGATTTACAGGGACTGGCGGAGCGTGAACAGGATTTGCATATTCGGGGACTGTGTCGTCCAGATAGGATGAAATAAAAATATCAGCTGCGGTCGGTTTGTGACGTAGCTTGGTCGGAACTAATGGTGGCGGGAAATTACTGGATGCCTCTGGGGTCGCTTTTGGCAAGCCCTCAGCAAGAAGAGGATACATACCCTTAATAAGGGCATGCCTCTGCCTGTCTGACTGTTCGGCTTTTACTTGCTCACCTATCTCGATTAATTCTCTTTCTTGGGCTCGTTCTTGGGATTCTCTACTTAGTTCTGACTTTCTGATTTCTTTTTCGGTTCTTTTATGAGCTTCTTTGCGCCATAACTCGATGGCGTCTTTCTGTGACTGTCTGGCTTTCTTTTTCCATAATGCTTCTTCTACTCGCATGATGCATTCAGCATCCCATGTACCCGATACGGGCCATCTATACTTTTCTTCTAACTGTTTGGTATAATCTACCCATAAATCTAGATACAATATGGCGCTTATGCCATGCTTCTGATACATAAAATGACCTGGACTGTCCCTGGGCGGGACAGGAACTGCTTCTTCTAACAAACCCTTTCTAGTTTTTAACTGACGTAGTCTCGAAAAGAGAGACATTGTAAACTTGAATCGGAACACAATACAATAAACGAGAAACAATAACAATTGGGAGAACAATTCAGGCATACCACGACATTGGAAATACATTGAACAACATCATAACATTACAGTTCGGACAGAAATATTACCTGGAATACTGAGAACAGAAACACAAGAATTTCTCGAGAACGGAACAGACTAGAGTTACTGAATGCACTGCTGAAACAGTACGGAACATACCGGTCCCATAAAGGGACGCATCAAGACCCGTATCCACCTAGGTGAACACTTCGTTTGTGGGCCTGGGTACCACCTACCCACGGACCAGAGTCAATTTAGATTGACCCTGTCTAGATACTACCCCAGCAATGGTACTCACCGGGCAGCAAGAACGGAAGGCCTTGGACTGGACTGGACTGCTACGACGACGGACGACGAACTTCGGACTTCAGTTACAGGTGGGCCTCCGGATACCTCGGACCTTGGACTCTTGGCTTGGGCTCTGGTCGGGACTCGCCGCGTTCCTCCACCGTCTCGTTTGGATGCTGGACCGCCTCCTCCGTCTCCTCCGTGGGCCTGAGGGATACTTGAGCAGAAATATCTGCCACTGCGCAGAAGAGTTCCGTCACGACTGCAGAGGGTCAGGGGGTCGGCGTGGCTTCACCGACGCGTGGGGAAAGGGCAAGTCCCTGTTCGGGCGCCATTATGTGGTAAATAAATAAATAATACCCTATTTTTGACTAGACATATATCATAACAGATAGCTCAATAAATAAGAGTCAAGATTCGAGGTAGTAGGAGTTTTTTGCAGGTTTAATACAGCATAAGGACAGGAACAGGACAACCTGCATAGGAATAGGATGACAGGGCCCAGCAGCTGCTGGGGCTGGGTCTGGGATGAGCGCGCTAACTTTTAATAACAATACATGAGCTTATATACAAAACGTAAACACATAGCATTACATTGCAGTAGGCGTAGCAGTGGGTGGAGCAGAAGGCGTGACGCGTAGCAGTCGCGAAAGATAAGGGATAAAGAAGGCGTAACTCAGACATGTGATGCGAACGTAGCAGAATATGTCATGAATGGGGCGGAAACCATGGAGGGGGCTACCTAAGGAGCCGGGACCTCTAACCTGATGGTGCGCGCAAACTGGCAATGACGTGTTACGAGGAGAAGCTGGGGGCTATGAACTCTGTGCTAGGAGCAGAGACTAAAGTCTGGAGGGTCGGAGCGACATGTACCTAAACCCTATCTAGTATCTGATGTTTAGGGAACATGTTGATATAAACTAGAAGTCATGAGGGGAAAAGCTAACTGACTCTAAGACTAGAGCATGCATTTATTCTACATGTAGTGCGTGATGAAGAATATTAAATGACCATTAAATACAGTATTTCTCTTAACATGGAGCCGCATAGGCTAGACAATGACGGAAACTATTGATGCAGTTCAGTAGCTTAGGAATGCAGAGAAGGAGGACTAAACTGATAGCTGGAATCATAACATAGTCTTGGCAGACTCAGAGGCAGAGCCAAGCTGTACCGGGCACTGCGAGGCAGGAAGTAAGTGAAGGGTCGAGGATACAGGTGGGGGCTGGATCGCTCCTCAGCGAGGCTTCAGGAGACAGGGGCTGAATCTGATGTCCGGGCCCTTTTGAGGCCTAGAAACGGGGACTTTATAATGGAATAACGTGCACACTGAGAAACGTGGCAACATAACTTTACATAGGCCTGATATTCGTAGTATTCACGGGGACTGGGAAATGACATACCAGAGGTGGACACAACTATAATTGCGTCATTAATCGGACATGGGGAGTACATATGCATATTTAATCATGCACACATAACATATGATGGATGACACGTAGGGACACAGAACATGGCAAAATTTACTTTTCCACAATATTCTTCTGCCAACTAAGAGCATTTAGAAAATGTATGTTTGTATTGATACCAGTATATCTTTTGAACCTTATTTTGAGATGTTTGTATCTCCAGTTAACTTTGGCTTTATAATAAACTTTTAAAACTTATTTGTAGTAAGTGGTTCTTTAGAGTGGTGTAAGTCCTTAACTGATTGACCTAGTAGTGGATTGCCTTTTACTCTATGACAGGTATCAACGGTTCAGTCGTCCTGAGTTGGGATCTAGACCTATAGCAATAGATCAGAAATCCCGCCGTAACAGTTGGTAGCAGAGACGGATGGTTACCTTCTAGAGGAAGGTGATCTAGACCAGGTTAAGATTACCCCAAGGTCCCTAGAGATCGAGAGATGAGCAGCGGAAGAATCGTCTGCCAAAGAAGGTGCTGACGGTGCGAGAGAAAGCAGCAGGGTCGGACGAGAGTGAGTATAACAAGGGTCATGCGTTGACAGATTGCGGTGTTTTGTGTTGTATCTGTATTGTAATGTCATGCGGAGTTGAATGACTGTAGTGTGAATAAGAGAGGGTTGTGAGCGCGCGCAACCTGGGTGAAAATCTTAAGTTCGGAGAAGAGCGTAAGTGGTTCGGGTGTATCGAACATCCAGAGTAGTTGTCGACCAGAGTAAAGGGGGTCATGAGGTACCATTGATCGCCCGCAGGACCGAGATAGGGGGAACGCAAGAGTGAGTGTGTGGGTAACGGACGCAGGTCGAAAGTTACCGTGTGTAAGTAACCTATCAGTTAAGGCGATTGTCTGGACGTACACGGAAAGACATTTCGTCAGTTAAGGTGACAATTACAGTTAGACTGTGGGCGTACAGTCAAGGAAAGTCATTGCTTGGTCGGAAGTAATCATTTTTCAGAGTATGAATGGGACGCATGCATGACCGGGAGACGAGCTGAGAAAGGAGGGGAACTGCTGCGAATGGGAGACGAGTGACGTCAGCGAGAGCCGCGCTGTGATAGGCCGGTTGGTGTGAAGCCGCGCTGTGATAGGCCGGTTGGTGTGAAGCCGCGCTGTGATAGGCCGGTTGGTGTGAAGCCGTGCTGTGATAGGCCGGTTGGTGTGAAGCCGCGCTGTGATAGGCCGGTTAGCGAGAACCGCGCTGGGATTGGTGGATTGTCATCAGGAAGTAAACGAACGCGGAGAAAATAGAAATTTTGTAGATTTTGAACATGAAGTGTTTTAAATGTTTGAGAGCGATCTTTAAGGGAAAAAGAAGAGATTCTTATTACGGGGAAGAGGCACCGCCAGAGGGTACACCAGCTCACTATATGGCAACGAATGTTGGGTTGCATACTATACTGTGGCTTGATACTTGGAGTAAGATTACAGAAGGGAATGAGGAACTGACTTTTCCGAAATACGAACGTTTAGACTAGAAGTGTTGCATCAGCTGAAAGCAGTTATGTCCTCATTGAGACCTTTGCCTAGACCAACACAGTTTGAGGCCCTTAATGCGTGGATTAGGGCGGCGCACGACAGGAATCAGAACAGACGCCAAGAAAGGGTAAGGCGATCAGTAAGGGCAGTGCAGGATGCCAAATGGGATGCGGAAGCCAAGAAATGGAGGGTACAGACGATTGAAGTGGATAAGTTGTACCCAGTGAGAGAGGTTACAGGAGAAAAGAGACCCATAGAAGAGGATGACGAGAGCGAGTCGGAGGATGGCCTAATAAATAGGTTGTTGATAGATAGACCGCCTCCGGACAATAGGGAGATAGAAGGTACTGAGCTCCCAAGGGAAGATAGGGTTGACATAGAAGGGAATAGGCCACTCCCTATAACGAATTGGGTACCTACCAAAGGTGAGGAGACACCTCAACATAGTCCTGTACAGAGAGTAGTCGGAAGGGTTGTGGTGCAGAAGATGCCAGCAACAGAGAGGGTTGAGTCTTATGGATTGCCAGATGCTCTTCAAGTACCCGTTACCATAGGTCCTATAGTGTCGGTTTATCACCCAGAGAAAGGGAGAGAGGAAGAACAGGTACGGCTAGACAGAGAAAGAGTTGAGATGGAAAGAAGGAATAACACGACAAATGCCTGGAGGCAATTGCCAGGACCGATAACGTGGAGCACCCCATTGGATTCAGCAGTGGATCCCGTAACAGAACAGGGGGGTCAGAGAGGACCGATGGACCTGAGGGGACCACGGCCGAAATCCTATAAAGAGTTGAGGGCTGACTTGAAGGAATGGGATAGGTCCACAGAAGCACCGAGCAACAGGTCAAGAGCAGAAGCTGAATGGGGAAGTCGAGGCAACGGGACATTATATCACTGCGGGGCTAGCGAAAGCAGTCAGGAGTGGGACGGTAAAAGTCAGGAGAGTAGAGGAGTTACACGTCATATTGACGGTGGAAATGGGCAGGAGCGAAAAGGTAGAAGTACGGAGTGTGGAGAGACGTCTCGTCTCATTCAAAGTGAGGGAGACCAAAGGACACAAGAGTACAGAGATAGGTTTAAGTGCACTCTCCACGCACCTGATGATAACGTACAGCACTGGAGTCGTGGGAACATGGGGAACCGCGAAGGATTTTGCCATGCGTCGAGTGATCAGAGATCACAGGCAAATTGCGAAGGCATGGGGAATAATGGAATGTCTTACCATGCACCTAGAGAAACCAGGCAGAACGGGAAATGTGGGACTATGGGAAATAGAGAAGTGTTTCACTATACACCCAGAGAGGATGGAACTGCATGGGACAAGGAGAGATGGGAGCATGGGAGGACTCCCCATAACACGCCTGAGCCCAGACGTAGGACTCAGAGCTGTGATGGGAGAGATGTAAATGGACTCTCTAGAGATAGCATACTGAAAGCTGTGATAAAAGCCAAAAGACTCGATGTGACCAGCTTAAAATCTGACCTCTACGAGATAATAGATGGTGCGTTGCCTTTAGAAAGGATTGACATGTACGAACAAGATGAGCTGCTGTTTATAGCAAAGGATATTACTCGAAAGGCAAGAGCAACTCATGAGAAACTGTCTGAACTGGCAGACAAGTATATGGTAGATTTGTCCAGAACAAAGGCATTGCAGGGTAACCATAGGTTGCATTATTCAGATCAGGACTTAGAAGAGAGGAGGACAACTGGATTAAAAACACACATAAGGGAACTGATCACAGGAATAAGAGCATGGAGAGATCTGGACAAATGGGAAGAGAGGTGGTCCAAAAAGGGAACTGTTAGGCGGAGCGCGAATGTGATGTCTCCGGAGGGAAGGCTACTGCAGATGGAGGCATTCCCTTTGCGAGAAATAGCGAATGGGAGTTATGTACACGTGCCCTGGAGTAGGGGAGATTTGGCTGCATTTACCAACTCATTTCCGAAGTTAAGGGAAAGTCCCGTAGAGTGGTACAAGCAGGTAGAGAGGTTTGTCAAGATTTCAAAAGTATTGTGGATTGATTTGAACACCTTATTCGACATTGTGGTCCCAGGAGACTTGTGGATAGCATGCAAGGTTAGTGTCGAATGGCCAACTGCAGAACCAGAAAGGGATGCTCGTACTAATGGACCGTCAGAAAGAGTAATGTTAAAATATGAAAAGGTGATGACATGGCTGAAGGAGAAGGTGCCACCACAAGATATAGATTGGGTAAAAATAGACCGAACAAGACAGGAACCCAAGGAGACAGTTCATGAGTTTTATGAGCGATTGCTGAAAGCGTTCAAACAATACAGTGGATTAGATGTAATGGATCCCAAAGATATAGGACAGTTTGTATCGAAGTTCGTTTTGGGGTTGAGGCCTGATATTTGTTTGATGATTCAGCAACATTTAATTTGTTGGCAAAACAAACCATTGGATGAAATTTTGAGATACGCAAGGTATTGCAGTGATGAAATAGATTCCAAAGCAAAGAAACTAAAGGAGAAACTGATGATGGTGCAGATGCAGTCGGCTGGAAAGGGTGGACAGCAGCAACAGGGAACAGGGACGATGGGATGGAAATCAAATAGTCAGAATAAGGACAACGAGGAAAACCCCAGACCTAGAATAGACGTTGCTACACTGAAAAAAACGACAAAGTGTCACCAGTGTCACCAGGTGGGACATTGGAAACGCGAGTGTCCCTATAACCCTGAAAACGGAGAACTAGAAGTAGAGGAGGAGGAAGTTCAAGAAGTTCCAGTTCAAGGGGTGACAGTGCCAAAGAGTAAGGTGGCCAAAGGGGGGACTTCGGCTCCACGAGCTCAGTTCCCGCAGCCACCAAAGATTACGACAGGGGGAAAGATCTATAGACAAATGCCTCTTTTTATAGACGAAGAAGAGTGTTACTACGTTGATCCATTGACGGGACGACGTGTAAGTAGAGAGGAGGACTGTACCCTCGGGGCAGTTCTAGAGGTGGATCAAAGAGGACCGTTTGTTGAGGCTGAAGTGGCAGGGTGTCCTACAACATTCTTAGTAGATACCGGAGCTACTCGATTAATTTGAGATCGGCAGTGGTTCCAGATCTACCAATGTCGGGGGAAACAATTCAAGTGGTAGGAGTCGCAAATAGGAGAATGACTAACCCTTTGACGGAACCAGTGCTAGTGAGAATAGGAAACTACACCGATGAACATCAGTTTGTAGTATGTGATTCTAGTCCTGTGTGTCTGTTAGGAAGAGACTTATTGTGCAAACTGAACTGCACAATATACTGCACACCTCAGGGAGTGGAGGTACAGACTACAGACGAGGATGCTACCTTTAAAGTTGCAAATTCGAGAGTATGCGTAGAACTGTATCCTACCCTGACTGTGGAGGAGCTTCCTGGGGACTTACGAGATACAGTGTCATCAGAGGTATGGGATTATACTGGAGAAGAGATAGGATTGATCAAAGGAGTAGAACCAGTGAAGATCATGGTAAAACCAAATGTTGAATATCCAAGAACGCCACAATACAAATTGACCCCGGAGACGATTGCAGGAATAAAACCCGTAATCGACTCTATGATCAACAGGGAATACTGAAGGAAATCGTGGGTAGTCCATGCAACTCCCCGATTATGGGTTTGCAGAAACCTAGTGGGAAATTTAGAATAGTACAAGATCTTCGAAGAATTAATAACATAGTTGTTTCATGTTGTCCAGTGGTACCGAATCCATCAGTGATATTGTTTCAGATACCATTCCAAGCTGAGTGGTTCACAGTGATAGATCTTTGTCAGGCTTTCTTTTCAATTCCATTAGATGAGGAGAGCCAGTTTCTTTTCGCTTTTAAGCTGGAAAATCGTGTCCTAACATGGTGTCGTATCCCACAAGGGTATACAGAAAGCCCATCAATTTTCAACCAGCTATTGAAGAAAAACCTTGAAAGTCTAGTACTTTCTGGTCCAGTACATAGACGACCTACTTGTTGCGTCAGGAACGGAAGAAGCTTGTAAGATTGATACCATCGCCTTGCTGAACCATTTAGCTGAAAATGGGCATAAGGTATCTCCGAGCAAATTGCAGTACTGTCTGACAGAAGTACAGTACTTGGGTCACCGGATAGAAAAAGGAAAGCGCAAGGTGTCACCAGATAGGATAGAGGCGATAATGAAGATGAACTCGCCTACGACACAGAGAGAAGTCAGGATGTTCCTAGGAATGGTTGGTTATTGCCGACAGTGGATAGCTAACTTTTCCCTGAAAGCAAAACCCTTACAAAAACTGACGCACAAGGAGGTGAGTGATCCGGTACCATGGGACAAGGATTGTTTGATGTCATTCCTACAGCTGAGAGAGGACTTGTGCCGTGCTCCAGCTTTGGGGATGCCTGATTACGAAAAACCATTTTCACTTTACTGCTGCGAAAGAGAGGGTTGTGCTTTGTCAGTTTTAGTACAAACTCATGGAAATGCCCGCAGACCAGTTGCATACTTTTCGGCTACTTTAGATCCGGTAGCCGAAGCGTTGCCCGGATGTCTCAAATCCGTTGCTGCAACAGGTGTCAGCATTGAAAGGTGTGAAAATATAGTAATGGGACACCAATTAGTGGTGTATGTACCTCATTCTGTAGAACTGTTAATGACCAGGACCAAGACACAGCACTTAACCAATAATAGGCTCACGCGCTACGAGCAAGTTATTCTTGCTGCGGAGAACGTGACCCTTAAGAGGTGCTCTGTTTTGAATCCTGCTACATTGATGCCACTTCCTAATGATATAGAAGGCGAAGAATGTGAAGATCACGATTGCCTTGATGTGACTGAACTATGCACCAAGCCAAGACCAGATATTGTGGATGAGCCGTTGACTGATCCTGATGAAATTTTCTTTGTTGATGGCTCATGTTTAAGAGACGATACTGGTCGGTTGAGAGCAGCCTATGCTGTTTGCACCATTACTGGAGTTGTGGAAGCCGCTTGCCTGGAAGGAGTACACTCTGCTCAGGTAGCCGAAATTAATTGCATTGACACGTGCCTGTTTAGCAGGTAGCAAAATTAGAGTCACCATTTATACCGATAGCCAATATGGTTTCGGTGTAGTTCATGATTTTGGGCAATTGTGGTCTCAGAGAGGTTACATGACCTCCTCTGGTTCGCCTATTCGAAATGGGGAATTTATGCGACTGTTGTTAGAAGCATTACAAGGTCCAGCAGCAATTGCGGTTGTTAAATGTGTAGCCCACACCAAAAATACAGATTTTGTGTCGCAAGGTAATCGATATGCAGATGAAGTTGCTCGCTATTGCGCGGAGCAAGGATATTCTTTCACGGAAGTGGAAGTAGGTGGGACTCAGGAAAAGACAGAGTTAAACATGATGCTAGAAACAGTTGATACTTGGGAGGATTTAAAAGACATGCAAGAGAACGCACCTGATTCTGAGAAAAAGGCATGGGAAACAGCAGGTTGTGTGAAAAGTGAAATGGATTTGTGGGTTTCAGCAGATGGAAGGGCAGTATTACCTGATGAATTAGTGAGTCCAATGGCACGACAGATACATGGTCCAGTACACTTGGGAAGAGATGCCATGCTTAGGTTATTTAGGCAGACTTGGTATAACCCCAAGCTTAGGATTGCAGCAGAAGCAGTGTGTCAAAGATGTGTCACATGCCTGCAATTGAACGTAGGGAAAAGAACACCAGTTACAATGAGTCACATTGGGAGGTCTGGGGGGCCTTTCAACCGAATGCAATTAGATTTTATTGAGATGCCAAAAATCAACCGCCTCAGGTATGTTCTGGTGGTTGTATGCATATTTTCCAGATGGGTCGAAGCATACCCTACACGCAAGTGCGATACACTCACAGTAGCAAAGTTGTTGCTTAGAGAGTTGATCCCGCGCTTTGGGGTGCCGACCTCCTTGGAATCAGACAGAGGAACTCATTTCAACAGTGAAGTTGTGAAGATGCTTTGCTCTGCATTAAACATTGATCAGAAGTTGCACTGTAGCTATCGACCAGAGGCTTCAGGTATCGTGGAGCAGATAAACGGAACTCTAAAGTCCCGAATAGCCAAAGTATGTTCATCGACGTCCTTAAGCTGGCCTGATGCTCTGCCCTTGGTACTCATGAGTATGCGTAGCACACCAGACAGGAGGACAGGTCTCTCTCCACATGAGGTTTTAATGGGGAGGGCAATGAGACTTCCGTCTGTTCCAACTACAGCTTTGTTGAATATTACAGATGACCTGATCCTGGATTACTGCAAGGGACTTTCTGATGTCATTCATTCTGTGTCTCTTCAGGTGCAGGCTGCTGAAGTTCCATCTTCAAGAGACCTATGTCACGACTTGTGCCCTGGTGATTGGGTGCTTGTGAAAAAACACGTCCGGAAGAACTGCCTAGACGTGCGCTGGAAGGGGCCCTACCAAATAATCCTGACAACGAATACTGCTGTAAAGTGTGGAGGGCTGCCAAACTGGATTCATGCTTCTCATACTCGAAGAGTTCCAGCACCCTTAGAAGAAACAGCTCCTCTCACAGATGAAAATCCAGCTGTGGACGGCGAACCACTAGAGGGGATCAGTCAAGCTGTGGGGGTGTCGAAAGAAGTTGGGAGTGCTACAGATTCAGCAGAAGAAAGACAGGACGACAGTGAAACTGAAGTTGCCACCGAAGGAGAAAGTTGCTGTGAATACGGCTCAGACACAGATCAAGACAAAAGTGATCAAGAACCGAGTGTGAGGACAAGAAATAGGAGAACAAGGCGTGGAGAAGCTAGTTGGCCTGAAAGAAAGAAGAGGCCGAGCTTGAAGCCAACTCCAGAGAGAACTTTTGCTCCTATATCTGAAGACTCGGATTTGGTCGAAGGTGCACAAGGACAGGAACAGGAAGGTCCGAGAAGATCGAGGAGGGTGCGAGTGCCCTGCAGAAGATACGCTACTCCTGAGTGGACCTACCTAGCAGCAGATGTCCAGTGCACGGAGATCCGGGAGGGTGAGGGAAGTGACAGTGACCAGTACTGACCCAATCATAACATTGGAAGTAGTGTTGTTGGTACCAGGAGTGGAGGTCGAAGGGTTGCTGACACTCACTATCCCCAATCCTCCTTATCTGAGCAGGATAAGAGAACTGGTTTTAAACAGAATAGAATTTCCGACTTTTTGTTCAACTATGCCAACACTCGAGGAGATCATTCTTCGTTTAGAAATATTAGAATACGTGATTAGAGCCGCTGGAACACGTATGATTCCAGATTGCTAAATACTTTGTAAATAAACAGATTGAAAGATAACCTAGCGCCAAGTGGAAGAAGAAGAAATTTAGGGACTTCCCATTTAGTGGACGGAGAAGGGGTAGGGTTGTCTGTTGCTATAGAACTCAAAGACTGATCTTGCAGAAGGGATTATCAGCTTCCAGGTGTGGTTCGGAAAGGCTGAATAAGCAAAGAAAAGAGACTTTGTGTTGTGAAAGAAAATCAGAACTACACTGTCTTGAGATCATGGAGGCCGGCAACCCAAACCGCAAGACAAAATGCATAGTAGGCACACTTTTAGTGGGAGTAATTTTTCTTATAGTTTTAGTAGTTACTATATCATATGTAGTGGGACATGAAAATGAAGAGAAGGTAACAAAGGAAGCAAAAATTGTATTGATACAGAAACCTACTACTGCTGGTCGAAGGGGGGACAATACAGAGAAAGATAAAGCTTTACTAGCAGCAGAGACTCGTAGGTTGCATGTGGATGAATCACAGGGAAATTTCAAATCAAATGCATATGCTAAATTGCTTTATGAATATATTGATGCTATGGAGGCACGGGATTGCTATGTGTGCATGCAATTGCCAGCCTCTGTAGACGAAGGTATTAGATATCATCATCTTCCATTGACTTATGGAATCACATGTAGTTTGTTGCTTAGTATATTTTATGAACGTGATGGGTTTGAGTATTATTTTTCAAATTTTGATGCTGTTTTACCAGAAGTTCCAAACTACAAGCACATGAACAAGTGGGATTATTATAAGAGTGAAGATAGATTAAAGAAATTTTTCATTCCTTGGAAAACGTTGGATACTTCACATGCCCGAAGAAATAATTTGACTTGTAAAGTGTCAGAAATTGAGAAAAGGTTTATAGGACAGGTGGATGATCGGTATAGGAGACAGAAGATCTTAAAGGCTTCAGGCCAATGGAAAACAGATTGGACCGAAGAAGAAAGGTCACACAAAAGAAAGGGTAGTAATGGTCCAATAGCTTTAGATCGAGAGCAAAAAGGGAAACTGTGTATATATAGGGGTAATACCTATCATGAGAATGTGTTTGTGGGAGAAGTAAATTGTGAACATGCTTTCCAATTAGAATATTATACAAAGGATTTCTTGAAGGGAATGCAGGTGATCCCGAATGTATATTTTGTTTGTGGAAGAAATGCATACGTGAAACTACCGGATAATTGGTATGGATCATGTTATTTAGCAATTGTCTTCCCCAAAATATACCATGCTAAGGATCTAGAAATTATAGAGGGAGGAACTCAAGCTAGAGGAAGAAGGGATGTAAGCAATGAGGAGGTAGTTGGAGACGTATTTGGTGCTATGTTTTCTCTTTTAGGGATAGTACTGAATGATGTCAAGATTAGAAGATTGGCAACAGTTGTAGATAGGTTGTCCGCCAGTACTGCTAGATCATTAATGCTGGTGGAGGGAGAGATGCAATCGATAAGGGCAATGGTTCTTCAGAACCGACTTGCTCTAGACGTTCTGTTAGCCAAAGAGGGAGGAGTCTGTAAGGCTTTGAAGGTTCAGGAATGTTGTACTTACATTCCATACAGAAAAGGGGGTGGTGATGAACAGAGTGTCTGAATTAAGCAGACCACTCTTACCCAGTCCAAAGATCAGGGCTTGATCCATCACCGTTATTTATCTCACTGCCCCATCCCAGCTCAGAACCTGGCTATATGCAAATTAGTCTGTCCCTGGCCCAGTGCATCATGGGAACAGGGCAGACCAAACTACCAAGCCAATTCTTCACCAGAAAGGAGACAAGCTACCGGGGACCGGTTTCTGGCATTTCAGCCTCTTCGGCCCGGCTTGCTTGAATCCTGATGGAGCAGTGAGAAAGGGACTCATGTCTGAGTATACCCTGCCACACCTATAGTGGCCAAAAACGATACAGAAAAGGGGGTGGTGATGAACAGAGTGTCTGAATTAAGCAGACCACTCTTACCCAGTCCAAAGATCAGGGCTTGATCCATCACCGTTATTTATCTCACTGCCCCATCCCAGCTCAGAACCTGGCTATATGCAAATTAGTCTGTCCCTGGCCCAGTGCATCATGGGAACAGGGCAGACCAAACTACCAAGCCAATTCTTCACCAGAAAGGAGACAAGCTACCGGGGACCGGTTTCTGGCATTTCAGCCTCTTCGGCCCGGCTTGCTTGAATCCTGATGGAGCAGTGAGAAAGGGACTCATGTCTGAGTATACCCTGCCACACCTATAGTGGCCAAAAACGATACAGAAAAGGGGGTGGTGATGAACAGAGTGTCTGAATTAAGCAGACCACTCTTACCCAGTCCAAAGATCAGGGCTTGATCCATCACCGTTATTTATCTCACTGCCCCATCCCAGCTCAGAACCTGGCTATATGCAAATTAGTCTGTCCCTGGCCCAGTGCATCATGGGAACAGGGCAGACCAAACTACCAAGCCAATTCTTCACCAGAAAGGAGACAAGCTACCGGGGACCGGTTTCTGGCATTTCAGCCTCTTCGGCCCGGCTTGCTTGAATCCTGATGGAGCAGTGAGAAAGGGACTCATGTCTGAGTATACCCTGCCACACCTATAGTGGCCAAAAACGATACAGAAAAGGGGGTGGTGATGAACAGAGTGTCTGAATTAAGCAGACCACTCTTACCCAGTCCAAAGATCAGGGCTTGATCCATCACCGTTATTTATCTCACTGCCCCATCCCAGCTCAGAACCTGGCTATATGCAAATTAGTCTGTCCCTGGCCCAGTGCATCATGGGAACAGGGCAGACCAAACTACCAAGCCAATTCTTCACCAGAAAGGAGACAAGCTACCGGGGACCGGTTTCTGGCATTTCAGCCTCTTCGGCCTCTGCTTAATTCAGAGACTCTGTCCATCACCACCCCTTGTTGTAAATTAGTACTTACATTCCAGACAATTCAAAACCTCTAGAAAAGTATATACGGAACATCACTGAAATTCATCATGAGATTGAGGATTTAACACAGGTACATGTGTGGGAAAAAGTAGGTAATGGAATGGGTAAAGTTGGAGGTTGGTTTGCCAACCTAGGAAAGGGTTTCATTTGGTACATACTGAAACCTATCATCATAATAGTGATTTGTATAATCACCTTGTGGGGATTGGTGCGGCTGTACCAATGGTATAGATCAAATAGGTTGCAGAGATCCATGAGAGAGCAGGAGAGGAGATTAGCTGCGATGCAGGATAATCAGTACAGGTGTCTGAGGGCTCTATAGATGATGAAACAAGAGAGTACTGCAACGAGTTCAGTTTGATTCAGTTCATACCTCAGGGATGGTGTTGTGATGGTGATGACTACTAAAAGTCATCAAAGGGGGGAACTGAGAGAGCGCAAATCGAGAAAAAATAGAAGTGCACCATATTTACAAGCACGTTGCATCAGTTTAGTAAAAGATTACATAAGAGTGTCGAATTTATAGAGTGAAAATACATAAGAGTGTTTAATTAAAATAGAATGCATATATCAGTGTGAAAAGCTAATGTAGAAGTGTGTAGAGATGTTAGAATGATGTTGAAATCCCATGTTATGTGGCTGTTGTAGAGGAGAATGTAATACTGCTAAACGTAGAAATGTGTAGGCCACATGGCAGTTCACAGAGAATGAAAGGTGCTGTTACACTCTCACATGATATGGATTTTAATGTTGTTGTAATTCAAAGTATTATTGATCATAGAACTGAAATATATGTTTTATAGAAGTGTTTCATATAACCATTGTGTGTAATAAGTTAGAATGCTGTTTAGACTAAGAAATTAAAGGTTTACAGAGTGCACAGGCCTGTTTCATGTAATTCTAATAGGCCTGAATAGATAAGGTCATTTCTTTTGATCTGCATGTGTTAGTTAGAGGAAGGTCATGTTAAGCATAAATTGCGGAGCCTGCTCGAAGGTTTACGACTTAGAAGATACGGTGGAGGGCGGAATTTGGGGCCCACTGGACAAGTGTCTGTTTGCAGGTGCAAGGAGGTTCCAATCAAGAGAGTGATGAATAGAGTTTTGTTCAGGGAGTCAGGCACAGGCCTGGAGGAGGCTTCAGGAATTTCCTGGGGGGTACCGTCCTGCCGGAGAAGAGCCTGAGAAGCAAGGTCAACGCTATTGATGGGCCCAGAGGAGTATCAGCATGGAAAATGCCAGAACCGACACCACGTGAGGGGCGTCTCTAAAGGGCGTTTCTATTGTAAATGTGATTTTTGTATTAGGGACAGCACCCCTGGGTGGAGTTAGGGCAGATGGTCTGAGGAACCTAAGAGAGCGGATGGGTAGGCAGATAGGATAACTGCGAGACACCGATTCACAACGAAGACTAAGGGAAGTGAGTGATCTTCTTTGGAAGTCACCACAGCTGACACCTTTTTAGGTTAAGATTTTACTAAGTAGGGATGTCACTTAGTCTAGAGTAGGGACAGTCTAATCTGGATTTTCTTCCTTTCTGTAAATGACTCACAAGTTACAGCTTGTGTCTATTCTTGCAACTCTGATGATTTTTGAATTGGTTTTGGTGATATTCTTCTGCCGACAAAGAGCATTTAGAAAATGTATGTTTGTATTGATACCAGTATATCTTTTGAACCTTATTTTGAGATGTTTGTATCTCCAGTTAACTTTGGCTTTATAATAAACTTATAAAACTTATTTGTAGTAAGTGGTTCTTTAGAGTGGTGTAAGTCCTTAACTGATTGACCTAGTAGTGGATTGCCTTTTACTCTATGACAGGTATCAACGGTTCAGTCGTCCTGAGTTGGGATCTAGACCTATAGCAATAGATCAGAAATCCCGCCGTAACACACTCCAAGCGAGCATCTTCGTAGATAACCGTGCAGTACCTATTATAAGAAACTAACATTTAGTACATTAGGCCCATGTAAAACACTCAGGTTCTCCCACAGCTGGGGGGAGGCAGACGATCAAATCAGTCCAGGACAGCTTGGAGGGTGTGAATTTTTTGCAAGTACGCCCTCTAGTACAATATTTTGACGGCAGACACGCACACACGTGTTTAGTTATACACCGATGAGGCAAGTAACAGATTTAAAAGAAGATGTCAGTGGTTCTTTTATTTTGTTGCTTCCGTGTGAAATGGATAAAAAAAAAAGCTTGTGAGTGGTGCGCGCACGCGAGCCATGTGGTTTCATTTATCACGCCCGCTTCTGGGCACGATAACTGAAACCACGTGATGGCCTATTGGTGTCTATTACGCGCACCAAGCACGTAACAGACACCAATAGGCCATGGCCGGAGCAATGCGCCCGCCTTTGGCCAATAGCGTGCAGTCTTCCAATAAAAGACGCACGCTAAGTCCAATGGGGTAGCTGAAAAGGAAACGCTCATGCACGAGCGTGTGTGATCATTGGGTCAGCTTGATTTCCCCGTATTTCACCTACTAAAGGTCTCGCGACCTGCGCGTGCACTGCTGCCAGCTGCGGCCCGTGGAGGGAGTTGCGGTGGGGCGAATTTCGTAGCGCGGGCTGCATCGCATTTTGCGATGCAGGGCGCGCTACGAAATTAGTTTTATTAATTAAATTGTTTACTTACCTCCAATTATCCATACTCCGGTTTTTAGCATCCCCGCCCCGCCTTTCGCCCCACCGCAACTCCCTCCACGGGCTGCGGCTGACTGCTGCGAAGTGCAATGCAGGTCGGGAGACCTAAAAACAAGTACCTCAAACCAATTGCGACCAGCCGAAGAAGACATAAATAAATGTATGAATTCAGGTCTAGGTCCTCTATCACAGGGACAACACAAAGAAGAAAGGACCTTTTTGAATGTTTTTTTAAGACACAACAGGACACCGGGAAGCAACAGTGCACATACGCTGCCTGCAGGCTCGATCTAAAAACGAGCAATGGGGAAGGGAGTGCAAGCAGTAAGGCACACAAGTAAGGCACACATGGGAAAGCAATGATCAGAAGGGACTGACAAGGAAGGAAACAATAAAAAAAACAAGACTCCTCTCACGCCCCACAGAGCGAGAACTGCACGTTTTGCATCTGCGCCGCTCGAATGAGAGTGATGCATCGTCTGTGACATAACCCATAAATACTTGAACCGGTCGGGAAAGCCCTAATCAGAGCGATTCCAGATCTTGTGCACAAGCGCGTTAATTATTGTGGTGCTTAGGATATTTGAACGCAGATCAAAAGCAGTAAATGACATGTAAATGTCAACATCCCATAAAGAACCAGGAGAGCGTAAACAACCACACAAAAAAAACAAGTGGGAAGGGAGGGGGGAGTGCACGCTCGTGTGCGCTTAGTAGCAGCTGTTTGCTTTTTTTCAAAGCACATACTCGTGCTTGTGGTGCGCCGCTGCGGACTCCCGCAAGCTGTATGCCGCCACAAGCACGAGTATGTGCTTGGAAAAAGAGCTGTACGAAGGCTAAAGGTCTCCTATGCAGCGCATGTGTGATGCGTAGGCGAGACCTAAAAATTAAGGGGGAAAGCTGCTATATCTTAAGCAGATAAAAACGAGAAGAGTAGCTTCTTGATTCTACTTGCACAACAGCGGTTCAGCAAACAGGGGCTCTCTACAGTCAAAAGTTAACACCAGCTTAAAACCAGCAAGCCAATGATTAGAAGCTGAATTGCGCTACCATATGTTTAGCTGATAACAAGAAGGCTAAAAGGGAGGATTATTTCAGCACAGTGGGGTGTACAAAGGGGACACAACAGAATTGTCAGCTTGCCCCACAATAGAGCTGGAACCCCTAATATGTGCCGTGAGGGGGAGAGGCAGGAACATTTGCCAGATAGACGCCATGCTGTGTCATTATATGCAGGTGACACTTCTGTTTCTAAGGGACCCTGTAATTGACTTTCCTATGATCAGGGTTGGATGGGCTGAGTTTGCAAGTGTTTCTGGTCTCCAGGTCAATTAAGATGAATCCTATCTGTCCACGATTGTACCCAGGAATGTGTCGCAGCAGGCTCAAGACATGCTTGAACGTTTAAAATGGACGGTGCGAGTCTACCCCATGGCTGAGAAATTGATAGCAGGTAATCTGAAAATGGTGGCTAGGGAAATGCAGCAGTGTGTTCTCTTTTAGTGTTTGTTTCCCCTCTCCTCCCTGGGTCGGGTGGCAATGGAGAAAATCGTCGTTTTGCCTTGCATGCTGTACTACATTGTAGCAGTGTCACTTGTACTTTGTCGTTTTTAAAGGAAATTATCATGCTATTGTCAGCCTTGATATAGGGTGGAACTCGTAAACGTGTCTCTAAAGAGTAAATCATAAGGCACCTGGATGGAGAGAGTCTGGGTCCCCAAAATTATGAAAAATACTACACAGCTGCTCAGCAGGTGGCTGGGTGACAAGGGTGATCTGGTTGGTGTGTGCTGCTTGTCTGCAGCTAGGGGACTCTCAATATATGAAGTGCTGTTTGGAGTAGTGAAAAGATTCCCTAGGACAGTTAAAGCGGCAAAGTATTGTTAGGTCAAATGCCCAGATTAAAGAAATCCAAACAAATATGTAGATTTGCTGACTTGCCACAGGTCTGCTGAAAGAAACATCAACAATATGCTAGAAAGCCACTAGGTGCCCTAGTTTGGACGTGTGAAAAACTGATGCAGTAAAATGGTCTTGAGCTGAAATACTAGCCCTTGAGCTGAAATAGTAGCCCTTGAGACCCTTAGAAAGTGATTGGGTACAGGCAACTCCTGCAGTGTTTGGGGATGAAATACTGCTCAAGCTAACGCGGCCACCATGAACCTGTATGTACATTCATCTAATGTCGGGAATATGTGAAACTGAAATGTCTACAAGGTATGCAGCAAAGTTTGCACGTTGGTGGCCATATGGTTTAAAGGGTTACCGTTTCCACGAAGGTAATATATAGGTCAGACTACCACTCACTGATACCCAGAGTATAATGGGAAACTGACTGGAGTATATGGTGTCCTACTGGAAGTTTATCCATCTGATATTCAGTGGTGTGCGCCCTGTGAAGAGGTATGTTCATTTAAAGTTAAGATGTCCATGTTATCTTACAATACATGGCTCATATAGTCAATGATGTCCTAACCTCGATACTGTTTATATCTATTGTACCGTGGTGCTATCACTGATATATGATAGCGTAATCCCCAAAGGGCTATATTAAATAATAAGCAAAGGCAGTTTTACCCAAAAATGCAACGGACTGATTTTGTCTTAAATCTGGATTTTGCATAAAATTACACTCGCCCACACCCGCGAAATATCCCAGTCGAATACATACATAACTTAAAACCAGTATCTTTTACAGAGCTTAATTTATTTATGACAAATACTCATTCACAAACTGACAAACTACTGGTTGTTGCGGTTTTATGTCCTTTACAAGTCATTTACCAGTTTTTTCGATCAAAAGAAAAGTTAGCCCATTCCTAGCTGGTTTTGGTGAGTGGCAGTCTGTCTGTTTGAGTGGTGGATTAAAAAATAGAAACATGATATATGCGTCTGTATCGAAGAAGAAAATTCAGCATGGGCAAAGGACAGACCGGTGAACAAGAATATCAAACTCTGAAGCTAGTAAAAAATAAAATGAACAAACTTAACTATTTCCTGCGGCTTGAATCAATGAATGTATGGCACTATACTTGTACAGCCAACTGAAAGGGAGAACCAGTCTCGGCCTGTCGTCGCCCCCTTAGGTTGGTGCTGTCACTGATGAGTTGTTCCTTTCAGTTAATGAAAAGTGAAACCCTGATTTCTGCAGATGATGCTAAAATATGGCACAAGTGCTTTCCGTGTGGCTGTAGGCGGCGTGGGGCGATGTCCTTGAAGCTCTTACATTTTCTGAACTCAACTAATGATGCTGAAGTTCTGGAAAAAGGAGTTCAGATGGCTGCCTTGGACCATGTTGATTTGCCCTGCTCTTAAGTGCTTGTTACTGATGCACACTGGCAGAGTGACATGGAGAGGTTTCCATGCATCGGTCTTTCCTAATTGGTGCAATATATAAAGTGAAATATGTTGAAATCTGAAAATCCCAAAACCGGGCAATTCTGTAACCTTCAGCTCAAGCAGTCTGTGTACACAGCGTGGAAGTGTAGTGACAGTACCCATGTCCACTTTGACATGACTGTATAGTTCTTACATTGCTCCACTTTGGGGAAATGATAGAATATCGACGGTGAACTCCTGCTTAATTGCAGTTTTTGAAGTTCGATGGCATATGTGACAAGACACTGATTTGGCAAGGAGGGGGAGTGAGGCTGGCCTAGGGCAGTCGTTGAAAAGTTTAGAGTCTACGAGTCCTCAAGGGCAGCAGGGGTTAAGGCAGCGTACAGACGAGCACCTCTGCGTTCTGCTCCAGTTACGAGTGCTGGGTTCAACTGTGCCTTTCCATTGGTTTGGGAAGATACCGGCTGTCCAATCACACTAGGTCTGCTCCCAGGCCTGCTCTCATACCTCTGGGCACATGGTCTGTGACTGCCGGCCACCCCCCCCCCCCCCTTTAACGTGCATACTACAGTTACACATTCAGATCAACAACAGAATTCTTTGGAAGGCAGGGGGTCTCGAGACCCCCCGGCCGTATTTATTAAAAATATGAAACAAAATTAAAAATGTAATAAAATAACATTATTTACATAATTATTAAATGCAAAATTCAGACATTAGATTTACATCCAGTTTAGACAGGTATGGTGGGCTAACCTTAACAAATGTCTAATACAGCGTGGTTCCTAACCGAATCTAACATCCTGATATCAATTTGCAATTTAATAATTTCTGGTCCTACAGCAAGGTCGCTAACCGGTGTCAGATCCTTTTACCCAGCTACGCTCTCACGTCCGAGATGCGCATGCGCGACAAGGGTCCGTTTACCCTCGTGCGCTCCGTGAACTCCATTTAACCATAACAGGAGGGCCCTTACACTCGCGCCCTTAGCGTCATAGTGTATGTGTGGGGTGGCTACCAGCCTGAGGAAAGCGTTGACTCCCCTCCCCCGCACCCAAGCAAGCGGATATCCTGCCCCTGAAGTTCTGGGAGAGACCAATGGCCCCTCCCCCTGGGCGACCCCTTTCGTGAATGGGGCCGCCCCCACCTAAGGACCTTAAATTGCTGCTCACCGATTATGACCTTACCGCCACAGGCCAGCATAGTTGACCGACTATCTGGCCCCCCCAGCAGCCTACACTGAAAGGTCATATTTCCCCTAATAAAACCCCCTACCCCTCTAGTTGTTCCTTAACAATAGGGCATTCCCTGACTGTCAAATGGGCCCCATCCTGCAAGAAGAACCATCCCTCCCATAATGGCCCACTATTCTTTGCAATTGAGATGTTTGACATAATTTCTCAATCCAAGCGTTGATCCTCTTTACTGAGTGATTCAGCGCACTAATAGAGTCCACGCCCCTCTACTGCTTCCTAGGCAACAACTTTGATCCCCCTATGGTGCAGTCTGAATTTATTGTTGCCAACCTGCTTACTACTGAGATTATCCCTTCCACCAGGACCCCCCTTTGCCCAGTTCAACCCAATCGTTACTACCCGCATGTCATATAATGACTGCGGGTAGTGGGGTGAGCCTATCAAGTACCTCACACTCCCCATTCTGGATGGACAGACCCCATCTATGGGTCCCTGTAGTTGCTGTGAGCGGGGGTATCCTGTTCAAGTTGCAGGGTCTAAAGCTGGGGCTGGCCTACTCATAGGCACCTAACACCCCCTCTCGGTGCCGCTACTTGGCCTCCGTCATCTTGTGGAAAAGTAAATTTTGCCATGTTCTGTGTCCCTACGCCTCATCCATCATATGTTATGTGTGCATGACCAATATGCATATGTTATTCCCCATGTCCGATTAATGACGCAATTATGGTTGTGTCCACCTCTGGTATGTCATTTTCCAGTCCTCGTGAATACTACGAATATCAGGCCTATGTAAAGTAATGTTGCCACGTTTCTCAGTGTGCACGTTATTCCATTATAAAGTCCCCGTTTCCAGGCCTCAAAAGGGCCCGGACATCAGATTCAGCTCCTGTCTCCTGAAAGCCTCGCTGAGGAGCGATATAGCCCCCACCTGTATCCTCGACCCTTCACTTACTTCCTGCCTCGCAGTGCCCGGTGCAGCCCGGCTCTGCCTCTGAGTCTGCCAAGAGTATGTTATGATTCCAGCTATCAGTTCAGTCCTCCTCTTCTGCATTCCAAAGCTACTGAACTGCATCAATAGTTTCCGTCATTGTCTAGCCTTCTCGTCTCCACGTTAGAGAAATACTGTATTTAATGGTCATTTAGTATTCTTCATCACGCACTTCATGTAGAATAATGCATGGTCCAGTCTTAGAATCAAGTTAGCTTTTCCCCTCATGACTTCTAGTTTATATCAACATGTTCCCTAAACATTAGATACCAGATAGGGTTTAGGTACATGTCGCTCCGACCCTCCAGACTTTAGTCTCTGCTCCTAGCACAGAGTTCGTAGCCCCCAGCTTCTCCTAGTAACACGTCATTGCCAGTTTTCGCGCACCATTAGGTTAGAGGTCCCGGCTCCTTGGGTAGCCCCCTCCTATGTTTCCGCCCATTCATGACATATTCTGTTACGTTTGCATCACATGTCTATGTATACTCCCAGTTACACCTCTTTTACTGTTATCTTTCGCGACTGCTACGCGTCACGCCTTCTGCTCCACCCACTGCTACGCCTACTGCAATGTAATGCTATGTGTTTGCGCTATGTATATATGCCTGTGTTTTGTTATTGAATGTTAGCGCGCTCATCCCAGACCTAGCCCCAGCAGCTGCTGGGCCTCTTTTCCCCTGTTGGGCCCCAGTTGTCCTGCTGGGCCCTGTCATTCTGTTCCTATGCAGGTTGTCCTGATCCTGTCCTTATGCTGTAATAAACCTGCAGAAACTCCTACTACCTCGAATCTTGACTCTTATTTATTGAGCTATCTGTTATGCTATAAGTCTAGTCAAAAATAGGGTATTATTTATTTATTTACCACATAATGGCGCCCGAACAGGGACTTGCCCTTTCCCCACGCGTCGGTGAAGCCACGCCGACCCCCTGACCCTCTGCAGTCGTGACGGAACTCTTCTGCGCAGTGGCAGATATTTCTGCTCAAGTATCCCTCAGGCCCACGGAGGAGACGGAGGAGGCGGTCCAGCATCCGAACGAGACGGTGGAGGAACGCGGCGAGTCCCGACCAGAGCCCAAGCCGAGAGTCCAAGGTCCGAGGTATCCGGAGGCCCACCTGTAACTGAAGTCCGAAGTCCGAAGTTCGTCGTCCGTCGTCCAGTCCAGTCCGAGGCCTTCCGTTCCGTGCTGCCCGGTGAGTACCATTGCTGGGGTAGTATCTAGACAGGACCAATCTAAATTGACTCCTGGTCCGTGGGTTGGTGGTGCCCAGACTCACAAACGAAGTGTTCACCTAGGTGGATACGGGTCTTGATGTGTCCCTTTATGGGACCGGTATGTTCCGTACTGTTACAGCAGTGCATCCAGTAACTCTAGTCTGTTCCGTTCTCGAGAAAATCTGTTCTATTTCTGTTCTCAGTATTCCAGGTAATATTCTGTTCGAACTGTTATTTATAATGTTCTTCATGTAATTTACTGTTGTGGTATGAGTGCGATGTGATTTCGTGTTTTTATTGTGTATTGTATTTTGTCCAGATTACAGTTCAGTCATGCCTATATTTTCCAAGTTACGTCAGTTAAAAACTAGAAAAGGTCTATTAGAGGAAGCGGTTCCTGTCCCGCCTAGGGACAGTCCAGGTCATTTTATGTATCAGAAACATGGCATAAGCGCCATATTGTATCTAGATTTATGGGTAGAGTATACCAAACAGTTAGAAGAAAAGTATAGATGGCCCGTATCGGGTACATGGGATGCCGAATGTATCATGCGAGTAGAAGAAGCATTATGGAAAAAGAAAGCCAGACAGTCACAGAAAGATGCCATCGAGTTATGGCGTAAAGAGGCGCATAGAAGAACGGAAAAGGAAGTCAGAAAGTCAGAGTTAAGTAGAGAATCCCAAGAACGAGCCCAAGAAAGAGAATTAATCGAGATAGGTGAACAAGTCAAAGCCGAACAGTCAGACAGACAGAGGCATGCCCTTATTAAGGGTATGTATCCTCTTCTTGCCGAAGGTGTACCAAAAGCGACCCCAGAGGCATCCAGTAATTTCCCGCCACCATTAGTTCCGACCAAGCTACGTCACAAACCGACCGCAGCTGATATTTTTATTTCGTCCTATTTGGATGACACAGTCCCCGAATATGCCAATCCTGTTCGCGCTCCGCCAGTCCCTGTAAACCAGGTAATTCATGCTCCTCCGGACACCGGAGTACCTGTTACAGTACCCCCGGTCCAGCCTACAGTTCCACTTCCCACTCTGCCAGGACGTAGAGTCTCAGTAGACGACTCCAGTCTAGGGGCCGCAGGAGGAGCTACTCCTCAAACCCCGCCGCCACACAAGCGTTTATCAGCACTCGAATTACATGCTCAAGCATCACAGCGTACTCCTAAAAGTAATAAGTCTGTCACAGAAATCAGGCAAGCCCTTAACGAATGTGTTTATGATCCAGTTCCAGGCGAATATACTATGGTTTTATATTCCTTACGTGTAAGGAGAGTGACCGAGTATCTAGTCACCTTACCGAATATGAAAGAAGATCTAGACAGAATATATCGTTTCATCCGTACAGGGGATGATCCAGAAAGTATTGGCGAGATTATGTCTCAAAGGAAAGCCGAGATTCAGCTCATGATATTAAAGTTCCTGATCAATTGTCTAATAAGAGAACAAGATTACCCGTCTAAAGATCCCGCCGAAATGAGAATCCTGACAAGGTGGAGTGATAATATAGCCGAGGGTAAGCACAAGACCGTCAGTGCCATGGAGAGTATGTACAAGAAAATTCGTAAAGAAATAATAAGGTTACACGACCAGCGTAAAGCAGCACAAGTAAGCGAGAAAGAAAGTATCTCTGATCCTGAAGAGGAAGACGAGAATCCCGCCAGAATAGCGTATGTAGGAAAATCCAGATTTCCAGATCGCCATTTACGTCTAGAACCCAAGTCTATTTTTCATCTAGCACCAGAACAAGGTTCTCTAGAACAAGTATTTCAAGCTACCGATCACATTCTGAAATCACGAGTCGGTTACAGTGAATTAAGTACCATGCATGAACAAGAACTAGCCCGATCAGCAGTCCGATGGATTACTGATTCTACCACTTTTCCAGACGAAATAGTGGCACAAATGTTTCTGAAACTGCCCCCAGCCGAGCAACGACTGGTGGGTATGTATATGATCCAGTACCTCATTACTCTGTATGAGGGTCAACACTCTGATCCAGGTCCGTTACATGATATCCTGAACGAGTTACTCCAGTATAGATGGAGAGGTCTTGGTACCGATTTAATTAGTGTCATTCTAGAACAGCGCCACAAATATAGAACGTTTCTGAACCCGCATTTTGTTCATGTCTCACCCCCAGAAAGTAAGCCATTCTACATAGACAGACAGAATCCGTTACGAGAAGTCCACCCAGTCCAAGGGGCGGGTGGCGTAATGCAACGAGTGTTTGTATACACTCCAATTTCAAAGATGGAACTTCTTGAAATGAAGAAATTAATTCCCTGTCATGACAAAGATCCAGCAGGGTTCCATAGAGAATTAAAAGACATGCTCCGTATGGGAGAATACACTTACCCAGACATCATTAAAATGTTGAAGGTCCTGTTACCCGCAGGGGTGTATGAAAAGTTAAAGGAAAAAGAATGGGAGGTGGGAGAGAAAAAGATCGATTGGGCAGCTCTAGAAGCTGAAGACAAGGCACGAGTACCAGGTACCGGTCTTGGAGATAAATGTAAAGAATTACCAGAATTATTGATTCAAGTTTTACCCAGATTATTGACAACGAGAAAAGAAGACTGGGATGCAATCTCAGCCTGTAAACAGAAACAAGATGAAGATATTAGTGATTTTTATTCTAGATTCGAAAAATGTTTCAGTATCAATAGTGGTCTCAAGACAAGTAGTGAGTCATACCCTCATCTTTTCGTCACCAAATTAGTCGAGAATTCAAGTCCGCAAATTAAAAATCGAGTTTTGAAAGTTGAAAGCACCTGGCAAGCGAATACCCCGTCCCAGATGCTCCAGATGCTCCAGTATCACCAGAATAGAATCAGAGAAGAGCAAGAACACGAGAGAAAACGTATGAAAGACACGAAAATGAAAGTGCTAGTTGCACAATCTGTTCCTCAAGACAGTCAGAAGAGGGGTCTGAATCAAGCCAGTCATCCTGCAGCTCCCGTTAAAGGGAACTGCAATTATTGTAAACAGCCAGGTCATTTTATAAACGAGTGTGCAGTTCTGAAACACAACATAGCTACTGGTAAGACTAAAGAAAGACCACGTCCGCCTAGACAAGAACAAGTTTCACAGATTCCTCAGCCACAGAATGCACAACAGACAGTTACAGTACCGCAGCCTATTGCTGCAACACAGCACGTTACATCACAGATGTACCAGTATGCACAGTCTGAGTATCCAGAGTATCAGTCATATTCATGAAACAGCCTAGAGAGGGAGGTAGGCTTGCCTCTCATCGAGATACCTGTAGATCAAGAAGGTCCCTATGTTCACAGTCAAGTATTAGGGAAAGACAGAAAGTTTTTGATTGATACAGGGGCAAGTAGGACCACAATTAGTCATGCCGAAGTTCCAGGGGCTCCGCTCTCAGGCTCAAGAAATGTTTCCCTTGGATTTTCAGGAAAACCAATAGTTAATGAGATATCTAAGCCAGTCACTCTAGAAGTAGGTCCATTGTCCCGTACTACTGACCTGTTACTTACTAAGTCATGTCCAGAAAATCTATTAGGCATTAAGACACTGAAAGAATTAGGTGCAGTTATTTGCTGTTCCCCAGAGGGAATACGTCTGTTCCTACGTGACTTTAAGGGTCACTATGTATTACGAGATTTTGATACAAGATTGTCTAAAGTACCGCAGCACTTATGGGCGCAAGGTCCAACTGATGTAGGTTACATGCAAATCACACCCCATCGTGTGACTCTCAAGCCAGGTGTAGTGTTACCACGAATCCGGCAGTACAGATTGCCACCTGAGGCTGTAGCAGCCTTATCCAAAATTATTGACGAGCTCATGGCTCAAGGAGTAGTTGTAGAAACTGACTCCAATGTATGTAATTCTCCGATCATTCCAGTCATGAAACGTACTGATCCAAATGCACCCCCAGTATATCGATTAGTGATTGATTTACGAGAGCTTAATAAATGTATTATTCCTCAGTACCCAGTTGTCCCAGATATTTCTTCCCTGTTAACAGCCATTGATTCCGAAGCCATGTTTTTCACTGTCATAGACCTCAAGAATGCATTTTTTAGTGTTCCAATTCATCCAGACAGCCAGTTTCTTTTCGGATTCTGTTTAAATGGAAGGAGCTATATGTTTACACGCGCTCCTCAAGGTTTCACAGAAAGCCCTAGTATTTACAGTCAAGCACTCAAGAGACAGCTAGACAACATTCACATGCCAACTGACACTGCCCTGCTCCAGTATGTCGATGATCTACTGATCACAGCCCGTTCTGAAAGTGCTTGCGAGCGAGCATCACTTACAGTTCTGTATTTTCTAGCCGAGATGGGGCACAAAGTGTCACCTTCGAAGCTTCAATTCTGTGTCCAGCAAGTGGTATACTTAGGACACTTGCTGTCCAAGAGGGGTAGGCAGTTGACACCCGATCGTATCCAGTTAATAGCGAGTCTTCCCCAGCCCAGAACCCAGAAGGAGGTACGTGCCTTTATCGGCCTTACTTCTTATTGTAGACAATGGATTCCCCAGTATGCATTTCTAGCCAAGCCACTGATACAGTTAACGACACAGGAGGCAGCCGTATCGACTGTCCTCCCTTGGACATCTGAACATACACTTAGTTTTAACGAGTTAAAGAAAGCTTTATGCCAAGCTCCAGTTCTAGCTACACCGAACTACAGTAAGCCTTTTACACTTTTTGTTACAGAACGCGAAGGTACAGCATTGTCTGTTCTCACACAAGATCAAGCAGGACAATACAAGCCCTGTGCTTATTTTTCGAGCACATTAGATCCAGTCGCCCAGGCGTTGCCTGCGTGCCTCAAGTCAGTTGCAGCCACAGCACTAGCTATCAGACAAAGTGATTCCATAGTTTTAGGACATTCTCTGACAGTACAAGTTCCACATTCCGTAGAAGTTCTTTTAAACCGAACACAAACTCAGCACTTGACAATTGCACGTTTAACGGGTTATGAATTAACACTGTTCCAGCCACACATAGACATTAGACGCTGCAACGTTCTGAATCCTGCTACACTGTTACCGTCAGTTAATTCAAATCCAGACCCACATGACTGTGTGGAAGTAGTTAACATTACGACAAAGCCAAGACAAGACCTGACAGACATTCCGTTACCAGATCCTGACCTGACACTTTATGTGGATGGTTCATGTATGAGAACTAGTACAGGAGAACTAGTCGCCGCGTATGCAGTGACTACTGACACCGAAGTTATTGAAACACACCGTATTGATACCCTGTCCGCTCAAGCAGCAGAGCTAGTCGCTCTGACACAAGCCTGTATACATGCCAAGAACCTGAAAGTTAATGTTTACACAGATTCACGTTACGCATTCGGAGTTGTACACGACTTCGGAGTGCTCTGGCAGGAGAGAGGTTTCATGACTTCTCATGGAACCAAGATTCAGCATGGTCTCCTCATTCAAGCCCTGTTAGATGCCATACATTTACCGACATCCATTGCTATCATGAAGTGTAAAGCACATACGAAAGTTACTGACATTATTTCCCAAGGTAATGATTTAGCAGACCGCACAGCCAAGCTTACAGCACAGACTCCAGACATTCCAGTTAACATGATACATACTCCAGATCCGATTACATGCATGACAGTTAAGGACCCTACACAAGATGTCATAGATATACAGTTACATGCTACTCCCGATGAAATCAAGAAATGGTCTGAACAAGGAGGGGTCCAGACAGATCAAGGATGGTTAACGAAGGGTAGAGCCACATGGTTTCTCCCCGATTCTATGGTTCAAGTCATTATCAATACCGCACATAGTCCAGCACATTTAGGAGAAAAAGCTATGTTAGACAGTATCCAGAACATTTGGTTCAATAAGCATTTACGAGCTGCAGCCAAGCAGAAAGTCCGCACCTGTATGATATGTTGTCAGTTTAACCCGGGTAAAAGTGTCCCGGTGGAACAAGGTGGTTTCCAGCCCCCTGACCACCCTTTTGAGGTCCTCCAGATGGATTATATTCAGATGGAGCGATGTCGAGGTTTCAAGTATGTCCTTGTAGTTGTATGCGCTTTGTCCAGGTGGACAGAAGCATATCCAGTCCCAGATTACACAGCCGCGACCACTGCCAAGCAGTTGGTTCGTGAATTTTTCCCTAGATACGGACTCCCTAGAGTCGTATATTCTGATAACGGTCAGCCATTCTCATCCGAACTCATGAAACACGTTTCCCTTTTGTTAGGGTACCAGTGGAAGTTTCATTGTGTACGCCATCCTGAAGCAGCCGGTCTCGTAGAGAGACATAATCAGACTCTGAAAATCCGTATTGCAAAAGTCTGTAAGGACAAAGGTGTGGACTGGTTAATAGCTCTGCCAGTCGCTCTATTTTATATGCGCATGGTCGCACATTCCAGATCAGGTCTGTCCCCGTATGAGGTCGTATTCGGCCGCCCCCCTAACATGTGGGGTACTCCTAGACCCCGAAGTATTACCGATGTTTCATGTAATATGCTGACAGATTACCTAGCTTCCTTGATGTCTGCCCTCAACTCATGTCGTTCACAGGTTGCCGCCGCATTTCCAGACAATACCGAGGTGGCACCGCACGAGATCGTTCCAGGCTCCCTCGTGATGGTCAGAAATTTCGACAGATCAAGTCCGCTGGAACCACGTTGGAAGGAGCCACGCCAGGTCCTCTTGACCACCCGAACTGCCGTCAAGTTGGAAGGCAGGAAGGGGTGGGTCCATCTTTCTCATGTAAAACTTTTCAATGGATTGAAATCAGTCTCCAAAAACATTTCCAAGGATTTCCAGGATTCGAAAGACTGCCAGAACATTGTTTTAAAGGACTGTCCCGCACAAGACATTATTACAACCCCTCCCTTGTTAGAGAAAACTCCGCAGCAGGAGTATAAGCTCAAATTAAGGTCTAGTAAAATAAGTCAGTCAGTTTGATTGTATAAGTCCTCCCCTAGGTGAAACGGTTAGATTGTTTCTGACATGTATAAAATAGACCCCCATAGTGAGAGAGTCAGTCGAAGTTCACTTCAATGTATCGTTTTTCTAAGTTTCATATTATTCATCAGCATTTTGATTTCCTGCACCAGCTATGCGTTCTATCTGTATTTACCAGTTCCTCATGTAAATATGTCTGCTAATGCTACAGTAGAGCACACGTTTAGTGATCTGCCTCCTCACGAATATTCATACCGCCTCGCTATGCGCAACAACACATTTATCCGTATGTTACATTACTCACACCAGACCAGCAATGCCACAAATTGTTGGGTGTGTGGTCGACTCCCCCCTTTCCAGACACCGAAGGGAGTTCTGCCACTGTTTCCTTATCCATTCTCACACAATGGTTCGTGTGGAGCATGGTCCACGTTAACGTCATCCTCAACAGATATGTCTTTTCTTAACAGTACATGTTTTCCAGACAAGAAAGGTTTCCCCCACAGAACAGGTTTAGATCTAGAAAACGAAGTATATAATTTAGGTAATTATTCGTCGAATTTCATGGTCCTGAATGTTCAGTCTGATATTACTCCAGACTTACCTGCTATTTCAGTACTACCTGTCAAAGGTGAATTATGTGTCCGTAGTTATGGTTCTGTACATGTAGGTCATAGTGAATGTACTACTGTTATCCAGTATAGTGACAGTGGGAAATCTGTTTTCAAAGCTTCACGTCATTCTTATTTTATTTGTGGTCAGACCGCATATGTCCGTCTGCCCCTCGATTGGGAGGGAACCTGTTACATTGCCTTCCTACTGCCACCTGTTTTTCTAGCCCCATCTGATTATCACAGAAACACACATCTAGTACACATTAGACATAGAAGGGAGTCCCCAATTGTCGATTATACTGAAACTACTCTAGAACAGTATACAGATTTCAATAAAGGTTTCTTCTTCTTTGTAGGACCTGTCCAGAATAGTAAACTGATCCGTAGGTTAACAAGAACCCTTGAAGCTGTAGTAAATGAGACTGCCTCTGCTCTAGGTAACCTAACCGAAGAACAATCTGCTATGAGATTTGTCGTTTTGCAAAATCGTCTCGTCCTTGACGTCATACTGGCCGATAGGGGCGGGGCCTGTAGAGTCATCGGATCTAGTTGCTGCATTTTCATTCCAAATAACGCGCCGTCTGTTTATTCAGCTATAACCAGACTCCATAAAATTGCCCATCTGTTACATCAAGATCCAGGCACCTGGACATGGTCAGGTTGGTTCTGGAATATAATTTCCGCATGGGGATGGAAAGTCCTGTCCTTCCTAGGTATTGCAGTAGCGATCATATTTAGCTGCTGCCTCTGTATACAATGTGGCCCTGCGATTTGCAGCATGTGTGCTACCTCTTGTATTCCTAGTCCCAAGCCCCGTTCTAAATCCCGTTCCCAGACAATTCGAGACGAGCAAATGGTACTGTATGAAATGATAGATGGTATCATGAAAATTGATGTTTCCTGATGGAAACGTAGTGACAAGGAGGGAATGTGGAAAAGTAAATTTTGCCATGTTCTGTGTCCCTACGCCTCATCCATCATATGTTATGTGTGCATGACCAATATGCATATGTTATTCCCCATGTCCGATTAATGACGCAATTATGGTTGTGTCCACCTCTGGTATGTCATTTTCCAGTCCTCGTGAATACTACGAATATCAGGCCTATGTAAAGTAATGTTGCCACGTTTCTCAGTGTGCACGTTATTCCATTATAAAGTCCCCGTTTCCAGGCCTCAAAAGGGCCCGGACATCAGATTCAGCTCCTGTCTCCTGAAAGCCTCGCTGAGGAGCGATATAGCCCCCACCTGTATCCTCGACCCTTCACTTACTTCCTGCCTCGCAGTGCCCGGTGCAGCCCGGCTCTGCCTCTGAGTCTGCCAAGAGTATGTTATGATTCCAGCTATCAGTTCAGTCCTCCTCTTCTGCATTCCAAAGCTACTGAACTGCATCAATAGTTTCCGTCATTGTCTAGCCTTCTCGTCTCCACGTTAGAGAAATACTGTATTTAATGGTCATTTAGTATTCTTCATCACGCACTTCATGTAGAATAATGCATGGTCCAGTCTTAGAATCAAGTTAGCTTTTCCCCTCATGACTTCTAGTTTATATCAACATGTTCCCTAAACATTAGATACCAGATAGGGTTTAGGTACATGTCGCTCCGACCCTCCAGACTTTAGTCTCTGCTCCTAGCACAGAGTTCGTAGCCCCCAGCTTCTCCTAGTAACACGTCATTGCCAGTTTTCGCGCACCATTAGGTTAGAGGTCCCGGCTCCTTGGGTAGCCCCCTCCTATGTTTCCGCCCATTCATGACATATTCTGTTACGTTTGCATCACATGTCTATGTATACTCCCAGTTACACCTCTTTTACTGTTATCTTTCGCGACTGCTACGCGTCACGCCTTCTGCTCCACCCACTGCTACGCCTACTGCAATGTAATGCTATGTGTTTGCGCTATGTATATATGCCTGTGTTTTGTTATTGAATGTTAGCGCGCTCATCCCAGACCTAGCCCCAGCAGCTGCTGGGCCTCTTTTCCCCTGTTGGGCCCCAGTTGTCCTGCTGGGCCCTGTCATTCTGTTCCTATGCAGGTTGTCCTGATCCTGTCCTTATGCTGTAATAAACCTGCAGAAACTCCTACTACCTCGAATCTTGACTCTTATTTATTGAGCTATCTGTTATGCTATAAGTCTAGTCAAAAATAGGGTATTATTTATTTATTTACCACAATCTGCATCCTGGTGCACCAGGCCTTATACTTCCCCCGCTAATTTCTGTTGATGCCACACTGTCATTGTTAGGCTAAGCCCTGCGCCAGCCTACCTTATCATGGAGCTTCCTAACCCTTCGCAGTGTTATTTATGAAGAAAAAGGGGGGCCTTGCGCCCATGCGCCCCCCTAGCCGTATCCGTTTCCCAACGAGGGTGATGTTACACCCCCTCCATGATTTGTGTTCCTGGTCAAACTGCGATGACATACACCTGCCGTGCAATGCCCTGACCACCCAAAATGAGTGACCCTTACACACCACAAATTATGATGCATGTGTAGCACCTTTACCCGCCAGCACCGCTTTCACCGCTGAATGGCCGCTCATCACCCTTGATGCTTTTCCTTGACACTCCCAATCCAGGTGTAACGATCCTCTTGTCTGTCCACCTCCTGCAGTTGTGGAGTGGTGCCCTTCCCGGATATCAACCATGGGTCCGGTCAGATATAAAATAAAACAAACACAGACGATTAGTGCTTCTGGCCTCCGGACGAAAGATACAGTACACATGCATGTCCTATGTTGTTGTTACACGCTAAGCCTTAGCTAAGGTCTGCCCCCGGATGCATTCCCATCCAACCTGCAGCCGCCAGTGTGTCGCATAGCATCCCTCTTGTGCCACCTGCGGAACATTTACATTAGGGCTACCATAAGGTTGCCTGGTAGTATGACCTTCATGAAAGCCTAGACCTGTAGTCCACAGTGAATGCCATAGGCCATCCATGATTACTTCAGGACAATACACATTGAAATGCCGTGGAATGTGCTGTATCGTTAGGTAGAGGTCTCTGGCTTCCTAACGAAAGCTGCCCCACATGCGCCTGCAATCATCATCATCCTCAGGCGCTGCGCCTTCGCTGAGATTAACCCCAGATGCATTTCCCTCATAACTCGCCGCTGCGAGTGGTCAGCATAGCATCAGTTTGTGACATGTAGCGCCTTCACTCAGTGCTACCGTGGGGTGCCTCTTAGTATAACCTTGCCTGAGAGTAAGCCTGCAGTCCCCAGTGAGTGCCATCGCCCCTCCATGGTTACTTACTGTCAATACCAAAGCACAGTACCCGCACATGGAGCCTAGGGCTTTTGACACCGTCCCACCAATGCCTATGTGATGCCGCAACTGGGCACCGGGACAACTTTGAATGTATGACAACAGGGGCCAGGGTGTGTCGGAATATCAGCACCCCAAGAAAAAGGTCATTAGCGTGGAGAAGTTCCCACGCTTGTTGTAGCTATCAGTTCGGTCGCTGCCATTGATAAGAGTTCTAAAATGAGATGAACTTGTGAGATAAAAAGCTTTTCCTTCGCGTGGGACCCCCTGTGTCACTACTTTGGGTGATTCCTGGTGGCCCCCACAGTTCTACAGGCTTTAGGCCTTGACTGCATGCCAGTCGTGATTCTTATACCACTTTCTTGAGATATGGTGTGGTACGCCCCTAAGGCTCAACGTATATTGTGCTAAATTACTTGTGTGTTAAATAAGTTTACTGACTGTAATTTTTTGCCTCTAGCCTTGTAAAGGAACTAGAGGGATGTGTTTAGAACAAATACATACATTTGTTATACACCTGTTGTGGTTCTCCTTTCATTTACTCATTCATGAGATTTAGACTGGTAAAACAAGCTGCTCTACATTCCTTCAAGACTTAGCCTGAAGGCTGCTCCCCACAGCTACCACTAGGATAGCTTTCTAATAAGGTTGTCTTTACCCTACCATCAATAAGGGTCGTTTGGACTGGTGCAATGTGCCCCCTAGAATAGTGGACAGCATATGCCAGGCAACCTTCTCACACTATGCCCACATAATTTCCCCAAAGAACCAAACGATGCCACTTACACAAGCACCTCAATGGCTCCCCGATCTGGCTAGGTCAATGTTAAACTTTAAGGCCTTCGGAACCATCTACAGATCATCTCAAGGAAAAGGAGTAACACTACAAACAAAATGTAAGCAATGCATACAAAACAGGGCTCCTCGCTCAGAGGTAGCACCTCAGATTCTCCACTCAGGTTTCAATAAGAAATCCACTTGAGGACTCACTTTTTTGGTCCAAGCGGCCAAGTCCTGGAAGTCATTGCCACCTAAGATTCGTTGCATTCAGTAATGCATAAAGTTCAGGAGAGAAGAGTTGGCTGTTCATGAGATAACAACGTGACACACCCACCATAGGAATGAGCAATACTTCAAATATCAATACAAGAGCCATCCTGAGCTCTGGGCCCGTCCCATCATACTGATGATAAGGGGGGGGGGGCGTAAATGACAGTCCCTAACCCATAGATCAACATCATAGTATATATCTGCCCCACCTCCTTCTTACACCCGCACGAGGAAGGCGGGGAACTTAACATTTCAATGGTCCTCCTTGACTCAATCTATTATAATCTTGGTGATATCACATACCAGAGAGCTACAGGATCTCGATAGTTAAAGGGAAAGAATCCTGGCAATGTAAGGTCACCGATAAAAGAAGAGGACATTAAACATCACACTGTGCCTTTCTCATCAGGGCTATAGGCAGTGCTTTTGCATCACCCTCTATGAGCATCACCCTCTATGAGCATTACGTGGGTGCAAGATGTCCATCATTGACCTATCGGATGACTCACTCTAAAGGCTACACCTAACCATTGTTTTACTTTATATAACACACCGTGGTAGCCGGTGAAGTTGTGCCGCAGCAGAAGACAACATTATGTGTTCTTTGGATACATTATTGCGCATGCTTGTCTGATGGGGGCACTGCATTGTAATGTTGCACTGACTTGTGATCATACCTGTAAGTCTGGACAATTGGCTTTTGTCAGTGCCTGTTTGCTGTCTCAGATAAGAACTTAGCAACCATGGTTTGTTTAATTATAAGATCAATGGCCATACTTAAAGTCAAATAAGATTCCTAGCTTTCCGAGTCACTACAGAAGGTTGCCAAATGCTTGCGAAACCATGACTCAAGTGTTGTAGAAGCAGCCAAAAACCCAAAGCCACCCCTGACAATGCCTTTCCAGAATATTGATACAGGTACCAATTATCGTAGACAATACACTTACTTGATGTCTGAGGACCTCGAGGTGCTTACCAATATAACCAGATATCACACTCTGTTAGTAAACAACCAAAACTAGGGTCCAGCCTAGTGCACTGCACGCTTTTAGCTTTTCCTGTCATTACCCCAAGGAATAAACTACCTGCATCATACATCTAAGACAGAACTATTGGCATTGTCAATGGCTGTTCGCTGCCTAAGCTTCGTAAGCAGCAACAATGGCTTGTATATAATATTGAAAACTCCTACCCTTGACGCCTTGGGGACCCCAAGCCAATATTGCTGGCAGAAGTATCATACCTATAAGTGATGACTACTGGCTTTGTCAGTGGCTGTTCGCTGTCTAAGATAAATAAGCAGGGACCATGGCTCGCATATAATATTGAAAACGCTTACACTTGATGCCCTGGGGACACGACATTATTGCTTGCTACAAGCATCATACATATAAGTCAGGACTATTGGCTTTATTAGTGGCTGTCTGCTGCCTAAGATAAATAGGCAGCTACCATGGCTTGCAGGCCAAGGTGTCAGAGCGTTTCCCAATAAGTATAGCGTTACTAAAAAGAACATTCAGATACATTGCTCGTGCCCCGACTTAATTACATGTTTTCGGCCAGCATTATGACCAAATGCCATCCGTGCAAAGAGCTGTAGTAATGTCTACCATATTTTTGTTTCGAATATCTGAGCCTGCAATGTATAACTCGGGCATATGCCCAGGGTACGTGAAGTAAGTGACTCCGAAAGGCCCACACAGAACTTCGAGTACAGACACGGGAGAATGAATAGCTGGCTATTTCCAGGCTGTGTTTTCCCCAACAAGAAAAATTACCTCTATTAAGTCTAAAAAGGTATGCCCTAGATGGCATCACAGGCGCGCTGTGAACCAGCAGGAATGCCAGGCATGCAGCTTTACGGGCGTCCATAGTGTTTTGACTATAACAGGGCCACTATATATATTTCTTGTCTGCATTCTGTTGTAAATCACATAGCGGCACATAGCTCCACATCAGTTACCAGGAAAAACTAGAAGACCCTTTTTTGCTGTAAAGTGCATAGCCTCGCGTAGTGCTCCACCTAAGTTACTGACAAGTAGGCAAAAACGTGAACACCGTGTTCTACTATAAAGCACAAAGATGCACGCATAGCCACGCCAAAGTTACTAAAATTGAAACTAAAAATAGCCCAAGAGAAACCCTTAGCTCCAGGAGTCGGCTAGGTGTAGGGAAAATATTACTGGAATTGTTTTGAGCTCCAATTCCCCGAGATAGGCCTGCTGAGCACATGCTTCTAAATCAGGATATGGGTAAATAACGAAAGTGTGACACGGGCACGGCAGGATTTAACAAAGTGCTTTAAAACAAGCGTTCTGAAAAAACATACTTGGATTGACAAAAACAAAAGCTTTGGCTGCTCTCGTGAAACTGCAGTTAGAACTGACTGGTTTGTCAACAGCGAGTAGACATCCTGACAAACATATCTAACAAAATATTGGACAAACATTGGTTCTTACAGGGAAAGACACAGTTTGCACATACCACCTAAACTCTTGATTATCACAAAAGTCATCCAACATTGCTGCACGCCAAAACCTTAACCAACAATTTCTAGACTTATCAAACTGTGACATTGTTGTACGGCATCTGATGCCCTCTTTCAAACAAAAAAGGGCATCTGTTTGTGATCTGCATACCTATATGAAATGACGAGTGTTCCCACACGCGTTCCTCCGCCTGGCCGGCCCCGCTCCAACGATGAAGCGACTCTGCTCCTGCTGCTCTACCGGTCTTTTTAGCTTTTGAGCGGAGCCACCGCCGCCAGGACAGCCAGGGCCAGACACGCACCGCCGCTGTGATGGATGGCTTCTTCCCCCTGCAGTCCGACAGGCATGTCCCCGTCATCCCACGTGCATGCCCCAGCCCCCCGCGAAACCGGCTGGCAGGCACCCGACGAACAGGAGAATCAGCTGCTGCTCTCCCGGGCTCCGCATCTCCACTCCCGCCGATTGTGACGCTCTCCATGCGGACCTACAAAACAAAGAAAAGGAAAATTTAAGGCCCCACAGCGGGGCGAGGAGCGAGCCTGGGGAGCGCGGGCACAAAGAGGCCGCTTCCCGCGCTCCCCAGGCTCTTAAACCCCCCCCCTAATACCGCGATCCCGCCCCCTTGCCCCGGAAGCGCAAAACTGCCTCCGGGGCAACCGGCGTGACGCGCAGCCAACCAGCACTGGGGGGGGGGGGGGGGGCCGGGCCCAGCCATGTGTGCGTGGGGGCCGAGTGGCCCCCCCTTTTCTTTCAAAGCTCACTCTGGCTTCTGGGACGGCCTTAGGCATGTGCAAGAGGTGCTCCTGCACAGGGCCACCAAACCCCAGGGGCCACCACGCCAATATATATCCTCAATATAATAATCCTCTGAGATTGGATACATATTTGCGTGGAGGCCCCTGGCAGGGATTTGGCGGCCTCCGGCTCTGTTCCACTTCCAAACACCCTAAACCCCCCCCCCCCTCTTCACTGGCCTCCGCGCTCCGCCCCGCCCGGACCCCCTCTTCCGGGGCCCCCTACCTTCGCTCCCCGCCCAGGGCCGCCATGAGCCTAGAGCCGCCCCTGCTGGCTTCTGTCAGGTCCTGTGCTCTTTCTGAATTCCACTGTTGCGTTTTGTATGTTTTCCCGTGAACGGTATAGCGAAGCAGCAGCAAAGACCACAGAAACAGCAGCCTTTCAAGCCTCCCAGAACCGATTCAATGTGTTTTTATGAATCCAGGTGAGGTTTATGGAAAAAAAACACAACAATGTTGCCAAGTATTTTGCTTGCACCTTAAAGCCAGAAGCCGCCGAATCCAGTTTTGTTGTCCTTTTTGTTGAATCACTGTTGTGAACACCAGCATCAAAGGAGTCGTCAGCAGGGTCAGAAAATTGCTTTGCAGAAAGTTCTCTAGTGTGCCCAATGTGGCTGACTTCCAAGTCGGGAAATCTGGGGCTTTCGAGTTTTGATTGATATCTAGAGCGACAAACCCCTAAAAGATGGTATCCCCTCATATACCGACTAAAAGGATTCTCACCGAGATGATTAAATGGGAGGCATTCACTACAACTTTTCTGTAATGAGGGCCAGTCTGAAAAGGTACACCGTGTTTCATTTCTGTTCATTGATGGATATGGTGCCTGTAGAGCGGTAATGTTCGGAGTTCTGATGCATCCAGGGCTTTAAGTGGGCCGGGTCTCACCGGTGCTGAGCACCGGCAGTTTTTTAAAGGGGGCCTCGAAACGGGTCTCTATCGGGCTCTGTTTTGTGCCCTGGCACAGGTGGTCCGTTTTTTCCCAGACTGCTGTGACAGCAGGAATATGAATGTGCGCGTGCTCACACTGCTCACTTCTCACTAGTGTAGAAGTTACGGCATGACGTCATGCCAGGTGAGTATTATACGGGGCTAGGAAATCCTTTAAAGAGTCATTTTCTCTCTGGATTTCCCTACTCTTTTTGAAACACACGAGCAGCAACATCGTCGTGGTGTCACCAGGGCTTTAAATGGAAGCCTTTTCAATATTATATACAAACCATAGTTGCTGCTTATTTATCTTATGCAACTAACAACCATTGACAAAGCCAAAAGTCCTGACTTGTTGTAGGCATGAAGGTATCATACATCTGGATGCAATGACAGAAACAGCAAAATACAAGACGGGCGGCACACTATGCTAAGCACAGATTTTTAGCTTATGTGTATTTAAGTCACGCCCCTAATTACATTGGCTACGCCCCTTTGAGAAACCCCACAGTTTTTTCATCCCACTTAAAGCCCTGGATGCATCCCTAGACTAACCTGTTGGTTACAACGCTGTACTGGCTTCAGAGGTTGTGTTAGCTTTATAAGGATCCGCAGTAACACTACAAAACAATGGCTGTGCAGCGCGGAAGCGACAGAGAAAGCATTGGGACATTATGTGAAGGTATTTTAACCGAAAATGTGAGGAATGTTTTGTGTGTGCATGTCTGCTTGTTCTTGGGCCTGTGTGTGAGTGCGTACTCAGGGGCAAGAGAATGTATGAATGCTGTACGTAATAAAACAAATAAGGACTGAACCTGCAAATATAAAAAAAATGCAAAAACTAAAGCATAACACATTGTTTGGCCTTTATGTTTTGGGATTTCCTCAGGCGGAAGCCGGGAACCCACCTAATTCTCCTGTTTTATTTTAAAACTTGCGTATTTGCACATTAAATTACCTGGCGCTTTTTTTTAAACCTTTATTGTACAACCCATCGGGCCGGCCACCACAATAAAAGAAACATAGCATGCAATACAGAAGCTCCCACAGGACATCACAGCAATCCATATGAGAAGCAAAGGCAAGAAGCCACCGAGCAACCATCACGTACAGGATGAGAGAAGGTTGATTTTATAATAGAAGAAAGGGTGTCTCAGAATAAGGGCAATCCGTAAAGTCCAGAGGGCCGTGGTGGGCCGCGAACAAGCAGCAGTATCGAACACAGGAAAATTCAAAAAGAACAGGTACATTTTGGCAAAGTCAGAACGTGAGTCCCACAGTAATAAGCAATTGCAACCGCTGCCCAGCGCCCTCCCACCACTACAAAAACACACAATAATACACAGAACTAAAAATAGGCTTGCAAAACAAAGAGCCCTCTGCCACAACAACCCAGGGGAGGAAAGAAAAAGGGGGAGAGGGGAAAAAGAAAAAGGGGGGGAAAAGACATAGGAAAAAAAGGGGGGAGAAGTAAGAACGCAGCATCACTGCACGCGCCCCACGGCTAACGAAGCACTCAAGAATAGATCAGCACATGGAACCAGTGGTAACAGGAGGAATGAATGCGTAGTAAACCGTGACGGCAGGAATACCAGAAGGCCCATGCTAGCAAAAAACACCCCAGGGGGCCACATGCCGACACCGCGTCTCGAAAAAAGGGGATACATAAGAGCCATAGAACCAAAAAAGGAATGAGGGGAGAACACAATACAACAGACCCCCCCCCCCACCCTGGACATCCCACCCTGCAACCCTGCAGAAGGCTATGGCCTACCCCCCGGCAGCGTGCCTGTCGCCCTAATCAGAACCCGAAATATAGAAGAGATAAAAGTAAGCAAGAACCACAAAGACAAAAAAAGAAGGGAAAACAGGGAAGTAGCAACGGGAGAGGAGCCATATAATCAAAACCCCATCAGCTCCCACCCTCCCGTCCGAAAATACGCAGAACCCACTGGAAGATAATAAGCACAAGGATAAGCTCCAGGAACACGAAGGAGAATCGAACATAGTCATACAGTTACAAACGGATCATCCGATCATACCGCAAGATAACAGTCCACCGAGGCAAGTTCATCTCAACCCTGTCCTTGTTTATCCCAAGCTGTAGTCGTCCAACGCACAAGGAACCAGATCATGTGGAACAGGAGGTGAATAACAGGGAGTCCGATCGGCAATCCACACAAGTCATATCGATTGTGACCCGGATGAACCGGAAAGGACGGCAACCACCTCAGGCAATGCAGGCACAGTTCTGACGACAATATGAGGGAAAACGATCCGGCGGAGCAATGACAGGATCTTCGTTCGGCCATTCGAGGCAGAAAGGGAAAGGGAGATCCAACAAGGCCGGTCCGGACGGGACCCGGCCGGCGGACCCCCTGTACAGGGGGGAGCACAGGATGAAGGAGGGCAGCGGACATCCGCACACCCACACCAACGGCAGCCGCCGGGCCCACGACCTCCAGGAAAGTTCCAGCAGCACACAACAGAGATGAAGCCGCACACACCAGGGGGGGCTCGGCAGGCCCGGCAAAATGATCCTCCTCCAGGTCAATGATAGGCGCGGCCATGGGAGCACTCCAGGAGCGCAAGGCGGCGAGGATGTCACCAAGTGTAGGCTCACCTGTACGGTATTCAGCAAACGTGCCATGCGGCGGATCAGCGTCGCCAGTCTCGGCCAGTCCGAGAGACATGGGGTCGGCCGCCATCTTAGAAGCCCGGCGGGGCCGCGGCAAACTCCGACCCCCGTCCGGACACCAGCGGGGCAAACAGGATACAGCCGACCACCAGCAGAGGCGCCACCAGAGCAGGAAGGGGGGCCACCAGAAGAAGGCGGGTCGCCGGCTCCCCACACGCTACCGGCTCCGTTCTCCGAGTCCGGGCGGAGGGACTCAAAATGGCCGGACCGGAGAACAAAGGGGAGACGGGCCACACACACGGTCAACCCCGTCCATGGAAGGCAGCGCCCCAACACCAGGCCGCAGGACCGCCGGATCAGGCCCGGATAGCCGTAATCGGTCTAATTGCACATCGGCCTCTCCGACCGAACCCACACCGCCACCAAGGGCCGGCCACAGCGCTCCGCCCCGCCCGGGCGCCGCCAAGGAGTGTCAGGCCCGCTCGCTCCGGAGGCCCCGAAGCAGACAAGGGTGCAGCCCAGGATCCGCGGCACCCAGGAACAAACGGATCAAACGGTAAGTGCCTGTGAAATGTCGTAGTTCCATAGTCTATCAAAGAATACTTCCCGGGGCAGGATAAAACACAGGATAGACGTTCCAGACAGGAAAGCGAACGGAGCCGAGCTAAAACGCCGCCATCTCGGACGCGAGCTTGGCTCCTCCCCTACCTGGCGCTTTTTAAATTTGCACTCTACCTGGAATTGTATTTAAACTGTGCACAGTGCCTCCCGCTCCTCCAGAACAGCCGATTAGGTGCTGCTAGGAGAAGGACACGGGAACACGGTCCGGGCCCACACCACTTAAGCCGCCATATTGGGGGTCAGTTGGGTTTGGAGGGCTAGTTGTTTGCAGTAGAGCTGGGCGCTGGTGCTGAAAAGCAGGCGAAGCACACACACGCGTACCTGTTTTGGGATTTCCTGAGGCGGAAGCCGGGAATCCACCTAATTCTCCTGTTTTATTTTAAAACTTGCGTATTTGCATATTAAATTACCTGGCGCTTTTTAAACTTGCATTCTACCTGGAATTGTATTTAAACTGTGAACAGTGCCTTCCGCTCCTCCAGAACAGCCGATTAGGTGCTGCTGGGAGAAGGACACGGGAACACCGGGCCCACACCACTTAAGCCGCCATATTGGGGGTCAGTTGGGTGGGCGGGCTAGTTGTTTGCAGTAGAGCTGGTACATCACCTTAAAATGGACACTCCCTCCCGGACGCGCAGCGGGCGCGCCGATGGCGCGCCTAAGGCTCGCCAAAGGTGAGCTCGTCTGCGCCCGTCCGCGCCAGACCGAGCCGAGAGGCGGGGGATGCTGCTAAAACAACCGCGGAGACCGCAGCACCAAGACGCCTAATCTACGCGGCGAGCATGTTACGAGATATAGAACTTACTACTCCTACAAGGCACAGAAGGGGTAACTGCTGTACCTCCTTCTTTCCCGCTACGTTAGAGGGCCCTGTGGCCTGTTTAAAATGTATATTTCAATGCTCTTTGCCTACACGCGGGACACTCAACCCCTTAAAGGAGAATACCCAACAGGGAAAGGGAAATGAATTAAATTATATTTTATGTAATGTCAGATCATTGGTAAAACACCCGTTTGAGATCTGGGATCTTATTTCCTCACATTCCCCAGACATATGTTTCCTAACCGAAACATGGCTAACATCTACTAATCTCCCAGCTGTCACATTAGCCATCCCCGCGGATTACAAATTTATTTATCTAAATCGAACGAGGAAAGCTGGTGGTGGCATAGGGATTGCCTTTAAGAGTCATTTAAAAGTCAAATGGCTGTCGACGCTGAGTGACGCCATTATGGAATTAATTACAAAAAGGGGGTGGTGATGGACAGAGTATCTGAGTTAATCAGCCAGGTTCTGAACTGGGATGGTGCAGTGAGCTAAAAAACGGTGATGGATCAAGCCCTGATCTTTTGACTGGGTAGGAGTGTTCTGCTTAATTCAGATACTCTGTCCATCACCACCCCCCTTTTTGAATCGTTTTGGCCACCACAAGTGTGGAAGGGTATGCTCAGATGTGAGTCCCTTGCTCACTGCACCATCAGGATTCAAGCAAGCCGGGCCGAAGACGGCTGTAATGCCAGAAACCGGTCCCCGGAAGCTTGTTTCCTTTCCAGTAAAGAATTGGCTTGGTAGTTTGGTCTGCCCTGTTCCCATGATGCACTGGGCCAGGGTCAGACTAATTTGCATGTAGCAAGGTTCTGAACTGGGATGGTGCAGTGAGCTAAAAAACGGTGATGGATCAAGCCCTGATCTTTTGACTGGGTAGGAGTGTTCTGCTTAATTCAGATACTCTGTCCATCACCACCCCCCTTTTTGAATCGTTTTGGCCACCACAAGTGTGGAAGGGTATGCTCAGATGTGAGTCCCTTGCTCACTGCACCATCAGGATTCAAGCAAGCCGGGCCGAAGACGGCTGTAATGCCAGAAACCGGTCCCCGGAAGCTTGTTTCCTTTCCAGTAAAGAATTGGCTTGGTAGTTTGGTCTGCCCTGTTCCCATGATGCACTGGGCCAGGGTCAGACTAATTTGCATGTAGCCACGTTCTGAACTGGGATGGTGCAGTGAGCTAAAAAACGGTGATGGACCAAGCCCTGATCTTTTGACTGGGTAGGAGTGTTCTGCTTAATTCAGATACTCTGTCCATCACCACCCCCCTTTTTGAATCGTTTTGGCCACCACAAGTGTGGAAGGGTATGCTCAGATGTGAGTCCCTTGCTCACTGCACCATCAGGATTCAAGCAAGCCGGGCCGAAGACGGCTGTAATGCCAGAAACCGGTCCCCGGAAGCTTGTTTCCTTTCCAGTAAAGAATTGGCTTGGTAGTTTGGTCTGCCCTGTTCCCATGATGCACTGGGCCAGGGTCAGACTAATTTGCATGTAGCCAGGTTCTGAACTGGGATGGTGCAGTGAGCTAAAAAACGGTGATGGATCAAGCCCTGATCTTTTGACTGGGTAGGAGTGCTCTGCTTAATTCAGATACTCTGTCCATCACCACCCCCCTTTTTGAATCGTTTTGGCCACCACAAGTGTGGAAGGGTATGCTCAGATGTGAGTCCCTTGCTCACTGCACCATCAGGATTCAAGCAAGCCGGGCCGAAGACGGCTGTAATGCCAGAAACCGGTCCCCGGAAGCTTGTTTCCTTTCCAGTAAAGAATTGGCTTGGTAGTTTGGTCTGCCCTGTTCCCATGATGCACTGGGCCAGGGTCAGACTAATTTGCATGTAGCCAGGTTCTGAACTGGGATGGTGCAGTGAGCTAAAAAACGGTGATGGATCAAGCCCTGATCTTTTGACTGGGTAGGAGTGTTCTGCTTAATTCAGATACTCTGTCCATCACCACCCCCCTTTTTGAATCGTTTTGGCCACCACAAGTGTGGAAGGGTATGCTCAGATGTGAGTCCCTTGCTCACTGCACCATCAGGATTCAAGCAAGCCGGGCCGAAGACGGCTGTAATGCCAGAAACCGGTCCCCGGAAGCTTGTTTCCTTTCCAGTAAAGAAGTGGCTTGGTAGTTTGGTCTGCCCTGTTCCCATGATGCACTGGGCCAGGGTCAGACTAATTTGCATGTAGCCAGGTTCTGAACTGGAATGGTGCAGTGAGCTAAAAAACGGTGATGGATCAAGCCCTGATCTTTTGACTGGGTAGGAGTGTTCTGCTTAATTCAGATACTCTGTCCATCACCACCCCCCTTTTTGAATCGTTTTGGCCACCACAAGTGTGAAAGGGTATGCTCAGATGTGAGTCCCTTGCTCACTGCACCATCAGGATTCAAGCAAGCCAGGCCGAAGACGGCTGTAATGCCAGAAACCGGTCCCCGGAAGCTTGTTTCCTTTCCAGTAAAGAATTGGCTTGGTAGTTTGGTCTGCCCTGTTCCCATGATGCACTGGGCCAGGGTCAGACTAATTTGCATGTAGCCAGGTTCTGAACTGGGATGGTGCAGTGAGCTAAAAAACGGTGATGGATCAAGCCCTGATCTTTTGACTGGGTAGGAGTGTTCTGCTTAATTCAGATACTCTGTCCATCACCACCCCCCTTTTTGAATCGTTTTGGCCACCACAAGTGTGGAAGGGTATGCTCAGATGTGAGTCCCTTGCTCACTGCACCATCAGGATTCAAGCAAGCCGGGCCGAAGACGGCTGTAATGCCAGAAACCGGTCCCCGGAAGCTTGTTTCCTTTCCAGTAAAGAATTGGCTTGGTAGTTTGGTCTGCCCTGTTCCCATGATGCACTGGGCCAGGGTCAGACTAATTTGCATGTAGCCAGGTTCTGAACTGGGATGGTGCAGTGAGCTAAAAAACGGTGATGGATCAAGCCCTGATCTTTTGACTGGGTAGGAGTGTTCTGCTTAATTCAGATACTCTGTCCATCACCACCCCCCTTTTTGAATCGTTTTGGCCACCACAAGTGTGGAAGGGTATGCTCAGATGTGAGTCCCTTGCTCACTGCACCATCAGGATTCAAGCAAGCCGGGCCGAAGACGGCTGTAATGCCAGAAACCGGTCCCCGGAAGCTTGTTTCCTTTCCAGTAAAGAATTGGCTTGGTAGTTTGGTCTGCCCTGTTCCCATGATGCACTGGGCCAGGGTCAGACTAATTTGCATGTAGCCAGGTTCTGAACTGGGATGGTGCAGTGAGCTAAAAAACGGTGATGGATCAAGCCCTGATCTTTTGACTGGGTAGGAGTGTTCTGCTTAATTCAGATACTCTGTCCATCACCACCCCCCTTTTTGAATCGTTTTGGCCACCACAAGTGTGGAAGGGTATGCTCAGATGTGAGTCCCTTGCTCACTGCACCATCAGGATTCAAGCAAGCCAGGCCGAAGACGGCTGTAATGCCAGAAACCGGTCCCCGGAAGCTTGTTTCCTTTCCAGTAAAGAATTGGCTTGGTAGTTTGGTCTGCCCTGTTCCCATGATGCACTGGGCCAGGGTCAGACTAATTTGCATGTAGCCAGGTTCTGAACTGGGATGGTGCAGTGAGCTAAAAAACGGTGATGGATCAAGCCCTGATCTTTTGACTGGGTAGGAGTGTTCTGCTTAATTCAGATACTCTGTCCATCACCACCCCCCTTTTTGAATCGTTTTGGCCACCACAAGTGTGGAAGGGTATGCTCAGATGTGAGTCCCTTGCTCACTGCACCATCAGGATTCAAGCAAGCCGGGCCGAAGACGGCTGTAATGCCAGAAACCGGTCCCCGGAAGCTTGTTTCCTTTCCAGTAAAGAATTGGCTTGGTAGTTTGGTCTGCCCTGTTCCCATGATGCACTGGGCCAGGGTCAGACTAATTTGCATGTAGCCAGGTTCTGAACTGGGATGGTGCAGTGAGCTAAAAAACGGTGATGGATCAAGCCCTGATCTTTTGACTGGGTAGGAGTGTTCTGCTTAATTCAGATACTCTGTCCATCACCACCCCCCTTTTTGAGCCATTATGGAATTAGGCATTTTTAGAGTTACACTTTCTCCATCCATATCATGGGACAGGGCATTACTGTACCTGCCGCCAGGCCCAAAAACAAATTTCACCAACTATCTGACGGAACACATTGCTACCCATGTATTGGCCTCGAGTAATTTCACATTACTGGGGGATTTTAACTTTCATGGGGAAATTATTACAAACCCGGAAGTCATGAAACTCATCTCCGCCTTGAGTGATGTAGGTCTATCACAAAGGGGAAGCGGTCCAACACATAATGCAGGCCACTCATTAGATCTTATCTTCTCCAATTTTGATGGAGTAAGAGTATCTTCCTCTCTCCTCTTGATCTGGACAGATCATTTTATGATCCAATTCTTCCTTCAGATCCAGGAAAAAGGGGTCCCCCGGACCCCCCCAAAATCAATTGAACCAGAGAAAAAGTAGGCCCTGGAAAAAACTCACGCTGGAATCTTTTGATATTACCTTTAAACAATTATGGGCGGATTCAGGCTATTTCCAGCTAGATCCTACGGACCTGCTGGATATTTTTAACACTATTTTTGAAAACACTCTCGATGCGATCATACCAGAGAAAAATATTACTGCGGTCACTCGGCGATCTTCTGCCCCCTGGTATTCTGGAGATCTAAAAAATGAAAAATCTCGATGGTTCCATGATCCTGATTTTATTAGATCTCTCGGCGGCTTTTGATACTATATCTCATCAAGTGCTGGCCGACAGACTACAGGATTGTGGTATTGGAGGCATGGCCCTGAAATGGCTAAAAAACGTCCTTACGGATAGATGCAAAATTACCTCGCTAGGTTCCTTCACATCCCAAAAATTTCAGCTAGATAAAGGCGTCCCTCAAGGCTCGTGCCTGAGCCCGACGCTCTTTAATGTGTATATGGCCGCTTTGGCGAAGATTGTGCAACCTTTCGGCTTTGAGATTGTATCATACGCCAATGATACACAATTGCTATTCCCGATTGGCTCTAATCATGTGGATGAGAAATCCCGGTTTTCAAGAGGAATGTTGGCTATCTCGGAGTGGATGCGGGAAAGATGCCTCCAGCTAAACCCTGGTAAAACGGAGCTGATGCTCCTAGGCAAAGCCACCCACTACTGGTCAGCCAATTGGTGGCCAGCAGGGCTGGGCGAGGCTCCTACTCCTTCCTTATCAGTAAAATCCTTGGGTATTCAACTGGATGATAAACTTTCAATGAAAGACAATATCAAATCCATTGCAGGGTCTTGCTACTACAGCCTCCGGTTGTTACGCAAAACGATCCCCTATCATCCTTTAGAACACCGGAAAACAGTAGTCCAGGCTTTGGTTATGAGCAAACTCGACTACAGGAATGCACTATTGGCCGGAGTAGGTGACACAGCGTTAGCCAAACTACAGGTCATACAAAACACTGCTGCCAGGATGGTCTTGAACCGCCCCCTGGATCTCCATTCCTCCCCTTACTTAGAGAACTCCACTGACTCCCTGTGAAAAAGAGAGTCCTTTTTAAGACCTGTTGTCTTTCATTCAAGGCCCTCAAAGGGGAGGGACCCCGTTACCTACAAGAGAAGCTACACAAGCACGTGTCAGAACGTAATCGCAGATCCAATTCTTGGGCCCTCCTTAGGGTCCCTCGAATCCGCCTGAGCCGCACAGGTGGCAGGGCGTTCTCATATGTCGCCCCCAAATATTGGAACGCGTTACCGGAGGGTTTGCGTAGGTCAACATCTCTTCAACCTTTCCGGAAACTATTGAAAACTTTCTTGTTCTAAAGCTTCCTTTTCTCCTATAAATGTAATTCCTTCCCTACAGAGATCCCCCACAGGTACTAGCGCTGAGATGCCCCCGGGTGATTCACGCGCTATATAAAAAGACAATAACATAACATATGTAATTTGTTGTGAGGAAATAACCACTTTATGTTCATACATTTATCACGTTTTTTTTATTATGTGCTGAAACTGCTTTAACTAACATGTTCCTTTAAATGTAATGAGCGGCTTACACAGTTGAAAGGGGCATATAGGGAGACAGGTTATTAATTGTCTACATATGCCATGCCCACATGTGCAGAGGTAATTTGCAGATGCAGGCAATTTGAGACTGGTAATCAGTGTAATTTAAGGGGAAAATAATTACTTGAGAGATGGCAGTAGTGTCTTTATATAATTATACCCCGCCCCTTGCTCCGCCCCCTAGCTCAATTTGATGAGTACCTGCACTTATTTTTCCCCATTTAAAGCACTGGCTCTATGCCAGCCAAAAATCTGTGCTAGGATTTTTAAAAGCCCACTTACTAAATGTCTCACAGAGCAGCGCATGCGCTGGCTCAGGCGAGACCTAACAAACTCACAAAGCGAGAGTTTGTTTTAGGGGGGAAAAAAACAAAGGCTCAATATCATAAAAGTTTTCTCCAATGATGCGGGGGTAATTTGTTTTATTTTTATGGCCCATAGCAGAGATGGACAGTAAAAAAAAAAAGCAATCCAACGGCCCATTCTAAATAAGACGGACTGCAGGATAGCTTACTTCTGATTGACCATTCTCTCTCAGGTTGCTGGGTAAGGTTTATGCCGATTGGGTAAATATTTCTCTTTTAGCATAAACCTGGCAGACCACCCGACTAAAAATAGGGCTGGCGGACTGTTTAAATGGACTACTCTGCTTGCCAAACTCTAAATCAGACCTGAAGTTAGCTCAGGTAGGTAATGCATTTGCTGGAGAGATCTATGTATATATTTTTTAGGTTAAGTCTGCAACAGTACATGCTCTGCATACACTCTCACTTGTGAAGCACTATTGTTTACAATAGAAGGCTTGAAGCCCACCCATTCCTTATCATTTGTTGGCTTAAGTGTCATTCTTATTTAAAGCCTTCTAATTGCCCAGCGCAGGCCAACCGTCACCTCTGTTCCTTTCTGTGGAGCACAGACCAAGCAAACCATGAACAGGAAGACCTGCTCTAGTGTGCACTGTGCCTATCGAACTAAATGTTCACAATTTTATACACCTTAACTGTATTCAAACATAATCACAATACCACGCTATTGATATGTTGCATATCAGTATTTACTCATTTTTTCATTACACAAATTCCTTACTTATTCATATACATATTCATAAATCATTTGTATGTTATTTCTTCACATATGATAACTATCCAATTTTTTGACAAATACCACTTCTTATTTCAATACATGAACATTTTCAAGTTTCTACGTTAATTCCATAATTGCTGCTGAACCATATTAATCTCTGGCCCAATGCATTTCAGAACGCTGGTTCCTTCCTCAGGGGCAGTGTTCGCCGCTTTGTTCAACCGGAATTTCCTCCGTGAGAATATGTGTAAAAAGAATGGTCGGGTCGATAAATCTTTAGTATCTGCAACCGTCGTAAATGTAAACGGTGACACTTCCTATGGCTGTTAAACTACTCCGGATTCGAGACTGGTTTCCTATGTAGACCGATGTTAAAAGTAGCGGGACCCTTCTCAATATGCGTACGCCCTTGGTAAGAACTGATCAGGATATGCAGCTTTGGTTCCAAATACACTGCCGTTTACAATATTGCGCGACTCTTCTAACATTTGCCGTGTCTAGCGATCACTCCTGCCAGGACTCTGGTATTCGCGCCGAACACAGACCAAGCACATATTTATTCATCTTAATCAGTGCCTATCCATGCTCCTGACGTGATTGAGGTACCATTTCTTCTCCCCCCTCCCACTTTCCCTGCTCCATCTTGTTCTCATGCCCTCCTCCCTCATTTTGTTTTCCCTGTACTCCCTCCTCCCATTGTCCTTTAGTGGTGCTCTATCCCCCCTCGTGTTGCTTCCCGCCCCGCTTTTTTATAATATACTGCACAGGAGTGCGGGCTGCTGTGCAACACAGCTTTAAACAAAGAGCTATGAGGTGGTGAATGCTGGGCTTGTCATTGCACTTTTGTTTCTTGACTTTAAGCAATAGTGCATAGGAGCTTGCAGCTCTTATAAATATTGACAAAGCCAATGGACCTCACACAGGTGCAACTTATTGGCTTTGCCATTGCTTGTTGTCAGAGACTTGACTCATTATAAAATAACTTTTCTTACTGCAGAACACTGTGCGTCAAACGTAGGTCACAGAGCTGTAGTCTAATTAAGATAGCTCAGTGAGCTAATGAGTTTGTTGCAGAGATCTTTGAGAAACCCACAGGTCAGATGTTACAATTATGGTAGGATATACTGGTGCATGATATTATATTATGTACTATATGTCACCTTCAAGACATAAGTTTAAATATTTTAAAGGTTTGAACAAAATCTTTCAGAATTACACGGTAGATAAAGGGGGTTCTGTTGGCTAGGTACCAACAAAAATCAATATGTATCAAGTGTAATATCATCAACCCTCTCAATTAAAGCATTGCATCCTCACTAATGCTAAAATTCTTCCAGAACACATCAAGTGAACTGATGACACTTCATTTACCTTACTGTACCTCGTAGCTCACAGACCCAAAACCATCAGCAAAGTATGTGTAAACCCCATCCATTTTGGAACTGACTTTTTAGATCCAAAACTCGTGCAATCAATCAGGTCTTCTGTTTCCTCCTGGTTAGGTGGAAGATTGTGGACATAAGAGTGGGAGATCTGTTTGTGGCATTCATTGACACCGTGCCACGTTTGATTTGGTCCCCAGAAAGAAATTGTCAGGAAAGAAAATGATGGTACTCTTCTTTGTGGACGACACTCTTCTATTGGCCAAAACCAAGAAGGATCTTCAGAATTTGATTGGTAATTTTAGCTGGTTCTGCTCTGAGCATTGCCTTGAAGTTACCACTTCCAAAACTAAGCTGATGGCCGACTCAAGGAAAAAAGGGTGAAGGATGTCGTCAGTATAGGAAAGGAAGCATTGAAAAGGGTTGGTGAGTTTGACTATTTAGGAATTTAGCTGATGGAATCTGGATCCTGGGACCTGCTGATCCTCAAATTCTCATCTACGATTAAACACAGAGCAGGGCAATATGTAGATTTGCTTAAAGTGCCTCTTGGTTTCCAGTTCTCCCAGCTATGGAAATCTACAAGTCACAAACCAGGACTGCTCCGGTGGTTAGAAACCCAATGCAGAAGGCCACCAAAGACTGGGTGAAGGGGTGGGTTTATTTATTTATTTTATTTTGACGGTTTTAAATAGCGCAAACAAGACCCTTGCGGGTATCAGAGCGCTTCACAGGGTAAATACAGGTGAATGACATATACATTTAAATAAAATTAATTATGCAAACATATTACTGGTAACTATTAGAGACTAGCACATATCTACAAGAGTGAATAGAAAGTTCAGGTGAATTTAGACAAGAGAAAGGATTTCACTTCTTTTTTTAAAAAAGCAGCGGATGGATTGAGTCTCGTTTCTGTGGGCAAGGCATTCCAAATCCTGGGGGCCATTCCTGAGAAGATACGATTGTATGTTTTTTTCTTGGAGAAACGTTGTGGTTTGAGTAGAAGATTATCAGAACTCCTCTTAGATCTGTTACCACCCCATAGCACTAGTTTCTCCGCAAGGTATCTCGGGGTTTTGTGGTGCAATGGCTTATGTGCCATACAGGCGATTTTCAAATGGATTCTGGCTTCAAACGGTAACCAGTTGAGGGAGCGATGGTCCGGGGAAATGTGGCAGTTTCTTTTGGAGCCTGTGATGAGTCTAGCAGCTGTATTGATTGAGGCTCTTAGTGGAGCGGTTGTTGATCTGGGAAGGTCGCAGAGAGCGACACTCCCATAGTCCACTCTAGGAATTTACTAGAGTTTGAACTGCCTGTTTAAAGTCATTTGCGGGTATGAAAGGTTTCAGTTTTTTCAGGGTGTTCATCTAAAAATTAGCTCCTTAAGTTGTAGCGCTGATGTGTTTCTGCATACTTAGCTTATTGTCCAGAGTTATTCCTAGAGATTTAGCGGAGTCAATGATAAGAGGATGACCGTCAAGTGCAGTTAGGTGCTGCATCCACTCGTGGATAATTGTTGTTTGGTTGGGGGGAGCGATTAAGAGGAATTCTGTTTTTAGTGTGTTTAGTTTTAAATGGTTCATTGCCAGCCGGATTGTGTTGTTAGGAGCGTTGAGTTAAGGGACTTGATGTCTTCAAGAGATTGGACCTTAATGTAGAGTTGTGTGTCATCGGCGTACATGTGATATTGGATGTTTGAGGAATTGAGAAGCTCAGTGAGTGGTTCCATAAACAGATTGAAGAGTGTTGGGGAGAGGGAAGATCCCTAAGGGTACTCCTAAGGTGACTGGGGTGGGGTTAGAAAGAGATTGGTTGATCTTGAATCTTTGTGTTCTGTTTTGGAGGTAGGAAGAGAACCAGTTTAACACCGTTCCAGATAAACCCATTCTATGTTTCAGGAGGTCTAGTAGGTTGTCGTGTTTGACTGTATCGAAGGCTGAAGATAAGTCAAGTAGTATTAACAAACAGGCTTTGTTTTATCCAGTATTTGTAGTGCGTCATCTATTATGTGGGTCATGGCTGATTCGGTACTGTGTCCTGATTGAAAGCCAGATTGGAATTGGTCGAGCAGGTTGAAGTGGTCAATGTGGTTACTAAGCTGCATGTGGACACATTTCTCGAGTATTTTGGTCAGGGTCGAGATGTTGGATATTGGGCGATAGTTATTCAGGTCCGACGGGTCTGCTGATACTTTCTTTAGGATGCTGGATACCTGACCAGCTTTGAGGATGTCTGGGATGATTCCTTGCAAAAGCGAGGTATTTATAATCCTGGTCCATAGGGGCACTAGCAGTGGCATGAAGGTCTTTAAGTGGGTTGCTGGGAGAGGGTCAGTAAAATGATTGGAGGGATTCAAAGCCATGAGCATGTTTAAGATAGTTTCTTCGCTATAGAAGTTGAAGGTGGTCAGGAGGTGTTCTTCTTGAGGTCGAGCTTTGCAGAGGAGTTAAGCAAGGACATTGGTGAGGTCAGCGAGGAGTTCATGTGTGGGTAGGTATGGGATAATAGGTTGTTAAGAAGGTCTGTCTTTAAGCTTTCAGTCTTTGTTGTGAAAAATGAAGCAAGTTACTCGCAATTGGGGAGTCTTTCCGGATTAGCTTGGGGGAGTGGGAGACACCCTTAGATTGAGCTTTGATAATTTTGAATAGTTTTTTGGGACGATTCGTAGCTTGGTCTAATTGTTTACATATAAAATCAGCTTTCGAACGTCTTATCTTTCTGTAACAGGAGTTTCTGGTGCTTCTTAGTAATTTGAGGTGGGCAGCAGATGGAGCGGCTCTCCATTGTCTTTCAACTGCTCTCAGTGATCTTCTGTCTTCATTTAGTCTACCATCATACCAGGGGTTTGAGTCTTTTGTGGAGACTCTTTTCAATTGTAGGGGTGCTAGGTTGTCAAGTACCCTGTTCATAGAGTGGAAGTAGTAATTGGTCAGATCCTCTAGTCCATCTGGTGGGGGCGAGAGGATGTGGCTAGCGGTTGCGAGTGCAGCAGGATTGAGGTTTTTTTCTAGGTTCCTCTCCCAGATTTTCGTTCTCATGGGTTGGACGGAGAGTAGTTTAACTACTTCCTTGATATGGAAAGTGATTATGTGATGGTCGGACCAGTTGCAAGGGAGAATCAATTCCAACTGGGTAGAGTCTACTTTGGAAATTACAAGATCAAGTGTTGAGCCTTTATCGTGGGTGGGGCTGTCACAGATTTGGGAAAAGTTGAGTTTAACCCCTTTGCTGCTAGGCCTTTTCCCCTCCTGTGTTGAGGCTTTTTTTGGCGTTTTGGAGTAGTGCGCGCTTAGGCCCTTGTAACTTTTTGACCACATAAGGTATCCACGCCAAATTTGCGTCCTTTTCTTCCAACATCATGTGGATTCTAAAGGCGCCCAGGGTTTGTGGATTCCCTTGGAGGGGTCCCATAAATTAACCAAAATATAGTGATTTTTTTGTTTTTTTCAGAAAAATGGGAAAAACGGGCTGCAAATGAAAGCCTCTGGGTTTTTCCCTGAAAATGGTATCACAAAAGGGTTTGTGGGGCTGAAATCTCCATTTTCTCAGCTTTCAGGGAATGACAGACTTTTGTCAGAGAACCGAAATTTTTCACTCAGTTTTGGCATTTTTCTGGGACATAGCCTATTTTTGCTATTTTTAGAGCTTTCCACCTCCTTCCAGTTAATGGTAGAAATGAGTTTGAAAGCAATAATGGATCCTGGAAAGCTTTACATTTTCGAAAAGTAGACAAAATTCTGAATTCAGAAAGGGGTCATTTGTCTAAATCCATGAAGGTTTCGTTATAGAAACTAACAGTTAGATATTGGAATATTTGAAATTTTGTTGAAAAAAACAGCCTTTTGTCTCAACGTTTTCACCTATAACTTTTTCTAATTTTGACAGCTCTTGGAAAGCAATATACCGTTACATTCGTTAGACCTTCCTGGTTGTGGGGATATATAGGACTTGTAGTTTCACCAAGAACCCGACAAACCCAGATCCAAACACTGAGCAGCAACTTGCAATGGTATTTTTTCATTTACTGGGTATAGTGCACTTTGTCTTGGAAAATGTATACATGGAATAATCTGTATGAAAGACACCTATGTATTTCTGAATTGGGTACAAATTATAGAGTTCAGAAACAGTATATAATTGCACATTTTCAAAGTTGGGAATACTCATACTAGCATGAGAATTATTGGTCATTTTTCATAAAGATTTTTTTTTTACACAATGTCTTTCATTCAAAGGGAGAAATGCATGAAAGCTCAATTGGTAATAACAGTTGATTTACAAATCTGAATTACCCCAAGTGTCCCGATAAAAACGGTACCTCACTTGTGTGGGTCGGCCTTGTGCCTGCGACAGGAAACGGCGCAAAATGCAACGTGGTCACACCTAAATTTAGCAGTTACAAATTGACCCTTTTTTGGCAAAGTGCCTACCTGTAGTTTTTGCACCCTAGCTCTGCCGGCACCTAGGGAAACCTAGCAAACCTATACATTTTTGAAAAGTAGACACCCAGGGGAATTCAGGATGGGGTAACTCGACTGCCTACCACCAGGTTTTGTTACCCAGAATCCCTTGCAAAGCTAAGATTTTGACAAAATAAACACATTTCCTCACATTTCTGTGGTGGAAAGTTCTGGAATCTGCGTGGATCAACAAATTTCCACCCACCCAGCGTTTCCCCAGGTCTCCCGATAAAAACAGTACCTCACTTGTGGGGGTCGGCCTTGTGCCTACGACAGGAAACGGCACAAAATGCAACGTGGTCGCACCTCAATTTCCCAGTGAAATTTTACGTTCTTTGGACAAAGAGACTACCTTTTGTTTTTGAGCCGTAGCTCTGCCAGCACCTAGGGAAACCTAGGAAACCTATACATTTTTTAAAACTAGACACCCAGGGGAATTCAGGATGGGGTGACTCGTCTGCCTACCCCCAGGTTTTGTTACCCAGAATCCCTTGCAAATCTAAACATTTGACCAAAAAACACATTTTCCTCACATTTCTGTGGTAGAAAGTTCTGGAATCTGCGTGGATCAACAAATTTCCACCCACCCAGCGTGCCCCCAGGTCTCCCGAAAAAAATGGTACCTCACTTGCGTGGGTAGGCATAGTGGCTGCGACATGAAACAGCGCAAAACGCAGCATGGTCGCACCTCAATTTCCCAGTGAAATTTAGCACGATTCGGACAAAAAGACTACCTTTTGTTTTTGCGCCGTAGCTCTGCCAGCACCTAGGGAAACCTAGCAAACCTATACATTTTTGAAAACTAGACACCCAGGGCAATTCAGGATGGGGTGACTCGTCTGCCTACCCCCAGGTTTTGTTACCCAGAATCCCTTGCAAACATAAAAATTTGACCAAAAAAACACATTTTCCTCACATTTCTGTGGTGGAAAGTTCTGGAATCTGCGTGGATCAACAAATTTCCACCCACCCAGCGTGCCCCCAGGTCTCCCGAAATAAATGGTACCTCACTTGCGTGGGTAGGCATAGTGGCTGCGACATGAAACAGCGCAAAACGCAGCATGGTCGCACCTCAATTTCCCAGTGAAATTTAGCACGATTCGGACAAAAAGACTACCTTTTGTTTTTGCGCCGTAGCTCTGCCAGCACCTAGGGAAACCTAGCAAACCTATACATTTTTGAAAACTAGACACGCAGGGCAATTCAGGATGGGGTGACTCGTCTGCCTACCCCCAGGTTTTGTTACCCAGAATCCCTTGCAAACATAAAAATTTAACCAAAAAAACACATTTTCCTCACATTTCTGTGGTGGAAAGTTCTGGAATCTGCGTGGATCAACAAATTTCCACCCACCCAGCGTGCCCCCAGGTCTCCCCAAAAAAATGGTACCTCACTTGCGTGGGTAGGCATAGTGGCTGCGACATGAAACAGCGCAAAACGCAGCATGGTCGCACCTCAATTTCCCAGTGAAATTTAGCACGATTCGGACAAAAAGACTACCTTTTGTTTTTGCGCCGTAGCTCTGCCAGCACCTAGGGAAACCTAGCAAACCTATACATTTTTGAAAACTAGACACCCAGGGCAATTCAGGATGGGGTGACTCGTCTGCCTACCCCCAGGTTTTGTTACCCAGAATCCCTTGCAAACATAAAAATTTGACCAAAAAAACACATTTTCCTCACATTTCTGTGTGGGAAAGTTCTGGAATCTGCGTGGATCAACAAATTTCCACTCACCCAGCGTGCCCCCAGGTCTCCCGGAAAAAATGGTACCTCACTTGCATGGGTAGGCATAGTGGCTGCGACATGAAACAGCGCAAAACGCAGCATGGTCGCACCTCAATTTCCCAGTGAAATTTAGCACGATTCGGACAAAAAGACTACCTTTTGTTTTTGCGCCGTAGCTCTGCCAGCACCTAGGGAAACCTAGCAAACCTATACATTTTTGAAAACTAGACACCCAGGGCAATTCAGGATGGGGTGACTCGTCTGCCTACCCCCAGGTTTTGTTACCCAGAATCCCTTGCAAACATAAAAATTTGACGAAAAAAACACATTTTCCTCACATTTCTGTGGTGGAAAGTTCTGGAATCTGCGTGGATCAACAAATTTCCACTCACCCAGTGTGCCCCCAGGTCTCCCGAAAAAAATGGTACCTCACTTGCGTGGGTAGGCATAGTGGCTGCGACATGAAACAGCGCAAAACGCAGCATGGTCGCACCTCAATTTCCCAGTGAAATTTAGCACGATTCGGACAAAAAGACTACCTTTTGTTTTTGCGCCGTAGCTCTGCCAGCACCTAGGGAAACCTAGCAAACCTATACATTTTTGAAAACTAGACACCCAGGGCAATTCAGGATGGGGTGACTCGTCTGCCTACCCCCAGGTTTTGTTACCCAGAATCCCTTGCAAACATAAAAATTTGACCAAAAAACACATTTTCCTCACATTTCTGTGGTAGAAAGTTCTGGAATCTGCGTGGATCAACAAATTTCCACCCACCCAGCGTGCCCCCAAGTCTCCCGAAAAAAATGGTACCTCACTTGCGTGGATAGACATAGTGGCTGCAACAGGAAACGGTTCAAATCGTACGGTGGTGAATTTACATTACCTCATTGCAAAACTACCTTGATTTTGGGGGGGGGGCATCTGAGTTTGTGGCCCGGGGCTCGGTGGTATTCTTTGCAAAGTAGCAAACCCAAACAGTTCTGAAAACTAGACACCCGGGAGAGTCCAGGGAGGTATGGCATGTGTGGGTCCCCCAATGTTTTCCTACCCAGAACTCTTTGCAATCCTTAAAAATAGGTAAAAATAGCACTTTTCCAAACATTTTGGCGTGGGATCGCTGTGCCGGCAAAAAAGTCCTACCACCCTGCGTTCCCCTTGTTCTCCCGAGTAAAAGGATACCTCACTTGTGTGGGTGCCCCAAAGCAGAACACGCCAAAAATTAATTTTGAAAAAAGTAGTTTTTAGTCATATTTAGGTTTTACAAATTAAGCACCCCAGCCTGAGTCACATGCCTTTGGCCCACCCACACAAGTGAGGTATCATTTTACTCGGGAGAACAAGGGAAACGCTGGGTGGTAGGACATTTGTTCCGGCAGCGAGATCCCATCCAAAAAAGTATGGAAAAGTGGGTTTTTGGACCAAAATTTCAGGTTTGCAGGGGTTTCTGGGTAGGAAAACATTGGGGGACCCACGCATGCCATACCTCCCTGGACTCCCCCGGGTGTCTAGTTCTCAGAACTGTTTGGGTTTGGTAGTTTCCAAAGATGCCTGCCAAGCCCCGGGCCAAAAGCTCAGGTGACCCCCTCAAAAAATAAGATTATTTGGCTAAAGGTAATGTTTTGGTCTCCACAGTATGAATTGGGCCTTTTCCTAAAGCAGCCGCTATGCCTACCCACGCAAGTGAGGTACCATTTTTATCGGGAGACCTTGGGGAACGCTGGGTGGGAGGTAATTTGTGTGAGCCCAGTGATGCCACGCTTTCCCACACTAAAACGTGTGAAAAAACTTTCCAAGCAAAAAATGAGGTTTGCAAGGGATTCTGGGTAAAGGAACGTTGGAGGATCCACGCAAGCCATACCTCCTTGGAAGCCCCCGGGTGTCTACTTTTCAGAAATGTGTGGGATTGGTAGGTTTCCCTAGATGGCTGTCTCGCACGGGGCCAAAAACCCAGGTAACCCCTCTTGCAAAAGCTGGTGGACTTAACATTTTCACCATTGTTAAATTCACCAGCTTTTGCAAGAGGGGTTACCTGGGTTTCTGGCCCCGTGCGAGACAGCCATCTATGGAAACCTACCAAACCCACACATTTCTGAAAAGTAGACACCCGGGGGCTTCCAAGGAGGCATGGCTTGCGTGGATCCTCCAACGTTCCTTTACCCAGAATCCCTTGCAAACCTCAATTTTAGCAGAAAAAAATCAATTTTTTCACACGTTGTAGTCTGGGAAAGCGTGGCATCACTGGTCTCACACAAATTACCTCCCACCCAGCGTTCCCCCAGGTCTCCCGATAAAAACGGTACCTCACTTGCGTGGGTAGCCATAGTGGCTGCAACAGGAAAAGGTCCAAATCTAACGGTGGTGAATATAAAATACCCTGAAGCAATATAACTTTGATTTTGGGGGGGGGCACCTGAGTTTTTGGCCCGGGGCTGGGTGGTATTCTTTGGAAAGTAGCAAACCCAAACAGTTCTGAAAACTAGACACCCGGGAGAGTCCAGGGAGGTATGGCATGTGTGGGTCCCCCAATGTTTTCCTACCCAGAACTCTTTGCAAACCTTAAAAATAGGTAAAAATAGCACTTTTCCAAACATTTTGGCGTGGGATCGCCGTGCCGGCAAAAAAATCCTACCACCCTGCGTTCCCCTTGTTCTCCCGAGTAAAAGGATACCACACCTTAACAGAGTTACTCAAAAGTCAAACTTTCAAGCACAGCTATCTATTCCTCAAAGACACACACATACAGGTTGGATTTGGCACGAGGGCGAGTGATGGTTCAGTACATAAAATTTTATTAACAAGATATTTCAAAAAAATGAAATGCTCTGTCAATAAATAAATGCATAAAAACTGAACCAGTGACTCGCAACTCGTGAGCTGTAAAGCCACGACAAGGCACCAACCGTTTTAGAGGCCATTCACGCACCTTTCATACCTGATACAAACCAGACCATTGACACCATCCGAATGGAAAAGCAACACATAACAACAATCACAATAAGGGGCAAGGTACACCCTACTGCAGAAAGAGAAAAAAAACAATTATTACTGCACACCCATCTAATCCGCAAGCACACACACATACTGGTTGGATTTGGCACGAGGGTGAGTGATGATTCAGTACATACAATTGGATACTCAAGTAATTTCATCAAAAATGAAATACACTGCGTATAATTGAAAGTATGATAAACTGAACCACTGACTCACAGCTCGTGAGCTGTAAAGCCACGTCAAGGCACCAACCTCTTTACAGGCCATTCATACACCTTTCGTACGCGTGACACATACAAAACATTCACACCGCCAGCCGCGGACCCATCACATTTCAACACTCACACCAGCAAACAGCGCCATTCAAGGGCCCATCACTTTCACACGCCCACATTTCTGACACTGCAACTACACAAAATGATGGACTGTGTGGAGTGTCACTCAACTAGCAGTGTGTGTGTGTATTGACCAACAGAAAGTAACTACTCACACACCGCCTGCCGAGCGCCAGTCCACCCACACCACCATCCAAGCACCAGACCATGCACACTGCCAGCCAAACACCACTCAGCGCACACCGACAGCCAACTACCACTCCACACACACCACCAGCCAAGCATCACTCTACGCACACCACCAGCCAAGCGCCACTCCACAAACACAACACCAGCCAAGCACCACTCCACACACACCGCCAGCCAAGCATCACTCCACGCACACCACCAGCCAAGCGCCACTCCACAAACACAACACCATCCAAGCACCACTCCACACACGCCGCCAGCCAAGCACCACTCCACACACACCGCCAGCCAAGCACCACTCCACTCACACCGCCAGCCAAGCACCTAACCATGCACTCCGCCAGCCAAGCAAAAATCCACGCACCCCCCCAGCACAACTCCAATCCATGCACTATGCCAGCCAAGCACCAGACCACACACACCACCAGCCAAGCGCCATCCACTCACACCACCAGCCAAGCACCTAACCATGCACTCCGCCAGCCAAGCAAAAATCCACTCACCCCCCCAGCACAACTCCAATCCATGCACTATGCCAGCCAAGCACAAGACCACGCACACCACCAGCCAAGCGCCATCCACTCACACCACCAGCCAAGCACCTAACCATGCACTCCGCCAGCCAAGCAAAAATCCACTCACCCCCCCAGCACAACTCCAATCCATGCACTATGCCAGCCAAGCACCAGACCACGCACACCACCAGCCAAGCGCCAGTCCACGCACACCAACAATCCAAGCACAATCCTGCACACACCACCATCGAAATTAGAATTTTTTTAAAGAAATACCACAAATCAAATGTAGAAACCTACAAATCTGCTAACACAAATTCAAAAACTAAATGCTTTGCACTAATGCAAACCTAAAAGCAAACTAAAAAATATTACAGAAAACAGACCAGACAGTACACTTACAAGCTCAATGAAACTCCCAAAACTTCTTTTGTGTGTGGTACGATTTAAAACAAGCTGGCACACACAATCCAGGATTTGAAGGACAGTCAGGACAGTGCATACGAGACTCCCTCCGCACTTCTCTTCGCCAACAGACTCTACATCTTTTAGTGGGATTGTCTTTTGCAGTTGTGGGAGGAATGTATTCTGGAAAGTGGCGATCTTTCAGTCTAGCCACTTCCTCCACACTCCAAATCTTGGCACACTTGCCTGTTCCACTAGTACAAGGCTGCCTATTATAGTCATATAAAACACAACAGGAGCAGATCAGGTCAGGGAATGGCGTGTAACCATTATGGAAACCGTGCAATAGTCAGGTGTGTGTGTATCAGCAAATGTCATTGCATAACTAGAGCTCAGTCAGTAGCTCGAACAAGTCCCATCAGACCACCCTCGTGGTGGTTATTCATCATGTGGGAGGTGGTGGTCACTTTAGACCTCACCCAACCATATAGTGTCGGGGATCAAAGCCAAAATTCTAGCCATGATACTTCTCAAATAGTGAGAGGTGAAAAAAGAGTGCAGTGCTGGGATAATAGTGATTAATTAAATTAACTACTAGGACTCAGAGAATGTTCGTACTGAAGTCTAAGTGTCAATGATTAAAAGCACGCCGAGTAGTTAAAAATTAAAGCTACTCATAGGCGCTGTGCAGGTGGTCGACATGTTTCAGCCGATGGGGGAATCTGCCCCGGCTTTCTTCAGGACCTATATTGTAGAATCGCTACTGCAACTAACCATGATTTGTGGACTCACAAATAACATAACGGGTATATATCTACCAGGAACTTGATGCTCCAATGTTCACTGGATGCAAAGACGTAACTTGTTCCTGTCATGAAACACAAAAAATTATATACTAATAACTTAGCAATACAAGATTGCTCACACACAACTGAATAAATACATAGTCACCATACATTTAAACACGCCTGCGTGAATAATTTACATTCCGCATAATACAACTAGCATAATAACTTGATCACACAGAGGCATTTCCTCTCAGTGATACTCACCCAGCTTTGTGTGGGTGAAGACCTCACCTCACCCGGCAACCGCTCGGGAGAATGAGGCCCCGCTCTGTAGTGTAGAAATAAGTCACAGTTAGCAAATATACTTAACCGTCTTTGCATCCAGTGAACATTGGAGCATCAAGTTCCTGGTAGATATATACCCGTTATGTTATTTGTGAGTCCACAAATCATGGTTAGTTGCAGTAGCGATTCTACAATATAGGTCCTGAAGAAAGCCGGGGCAGATTCCCCCATCGGCTGAAACATGTCGACCACCTGCACAGCGCCTATGAGTAGCTTTAATTTTTAACTACTCGGCGTGCTTTTAATCATTGACACTTAGACTTCAGTACGAACATTCTCTGAGTCCTAGTAGTTAATTTTATTAATCACTATTATCCCAGCACTGCACTCTTTTTTCACCTCTCACTATTTGAGAAGTATCATGGCTAGAATTTTGGCTTTGATCCCCGACACTATATGGTTGGGTGAGGTCTAAAGTGACCACCACCTCCCACATGATGAATAACCACCACGAGGGTGGTCTGATGGGACTTGTTCGAGCTACTGACTGAGCTCTAGTTATGCAATGACATTTGCTGATACACACACACCTGACTATTGCACGGTTTCCATAATGGTTACACGCCATTCCCTGACCTGATCTGCTCCTGTTGTGTTTTATATGTGATTAGGGGTACGAGCAGACAGGTCATTAAATAATTCCCCTTGACCCTCCACACGTTTTTGTTTTGAGTATTGAGAGCAACTTTTCAGTTGCGGGTCATGTTATTGATGTAAACACATGTTTTGTTTACATATCTGAGCTCACCCAACTTAATTGTGTGTGTTGCTATGTCTGCCTACCTTATTTAATCTTATCTCTATTCCCCCCTGTTTTATATGTGATGATAATTATATCGAAATCATTTCATTTCCCGAGGACTTTCACGGCCAACATGAGGGACGGTTCCCTATTATTAGCCAATGTCCACTTCATAGGACCAGTCATGCTCCACCAGACAATGGCTTATGCCGTCTTCAGATAACTATATATCTCCCCGAAAGTACTGGCATCGCCTTTCCTCTTCATCCCCTTGTTAATACCTTGCTTGTGTTCCAAGCATGCATATGTCCAATTGACAAAGCTTGGTCACATGTTGTCAAATAGAGGTAAACACTAGACCAACTTAAACATTTTTTGGTCCAGATATATGCTTCATATCTTTTTTTAATTCCTCTGACAAGCCTTCCTCAAAAATGTGAAAACATATTTTTGGGCACAATATAGAATTACTTGACAGGGGCGATGTTTACACACGCAGTGTGAACATCGCGTTCCCGTTTTTTCGCTGCTATTGCGCATGCGCGAAATATTTGTGACTTTCACTATGCGCCTGCGCTCTTCCGGGTCCGCATTTGGGCTCATTGACACGATCTACAGCTACAGTTTCCGAGTCTCCCCATGGACTCGTGCGATCCCTTTTTGAAACGGCTGACCCTCGTTCTCACAGCCAATGTAGGCGTGTTTTCGCGACCCAAGTGGTTGATTCACTTCCTGCTGCCCGTCATAAAAAGAAAGAGGGCGGTATCCTCCGCACCTCCACTTCCGCTTGGTCACAATGAGGGGCACCGACGGAGAGGTAAGATGCCAGACAGCCTCACTGCTTCTACTTAGTCGTTCTTTGAAGTAATCTGATGCAATCTAGCCCAGACAGGCTGAGCAAATAACACTGCGTTTTAAAACGCTTTCTGCCTAAGGGGGTGGTACCATTAGCCATTTGTATAGTTTTCGTTGGAGCCTTGCTCTAACCTCTGGGGTTCTTCTCCCAAACTTTATCAGCAGTATTGTGTATCTTATATCATACATAGACTTGTCTCATGTATTGAAAATGAATGTCCCACAGTGGATGTTTAGGCTCACGAGTCAAGGGGCACATTTTAGCGCCTATAATGTGTCTTAGAACAGGGGCCACACCTTTTAGGTGTATGGTTTATAGGTTTTGGTCGGACAGATAAGCGTCTATCACACGTTTGTTGGGTTGCTGTGTAGAGCAAATTTGGCTATTCACGGTTAAGTATATTTGCTAACTGTGACTTATTTCTACACTACAGAGCGGGGCCTCATTCTCCCGAGCGGTTGCCGGGTGAGGTGAGGTCTTCACCCACACAAAGCTGGGTGAGTATCACTGAGAGGAAATGCCTCTGTGTGATCAAGTTATTATGCTAGTTGTATTATGCGGAATGTAAATTATTCACGCAGGCGTGTTTAAATGTATGGTGACTATGTATTTATTCAGTTGTGTGTGAGCAATCTTGTATTGCTAAGTTATTAGTATATAATTTTTTGTGTTTCATGACAGGAACAAGTTACGTCTTTGCATCCAGTGAACATTGGAGCATCAAGTTCCTGGTAGATATATACCCGTTATGTTATTTGTGAGTCCACAAATCATGGTTAGTTGCAGTAGCGATTCTACAATATAGGTCCTGAAGAAAGCCGGGGCAGATTCCCCCATCGGCTGAAACATGTCGACCACCTGCACAGCGCCTATGAGTAGCTTTAATTTTTAACTACTCGGCGTGCTTTTAATCATTGACACTTAGACTTCAGTACGAACATTCTCTGAGTCCTAGTAGTTAATTTTATTAATCACTATTATCCCAGCACTGCACTCTTTTTTCACCTCTCACTATTTGAGAAGTATCATGGCTAGAATTTTGGCTTTGATCCCCGACACTATATGGTTGGGTGAGGTCTAAAGTGACCACCACCTCCCACATGATGAATAACCACCACGAGGGTGGTCTGATGGGACTTGTTCGAGCTACTGACTGAGCTCTAGTTATGCAATGACATTTGCTGATACACACACACCTGACTATTGCACGGTTTCCATAATGGTTACACGCCATTCCCTGACCTGATCTGCTCCTGTTGTGTTTTATATGTGATTAGGGGTACGAGCAGACAGGTCATTAAATAATTCCCCTTGACCCTCCACACGTTTTTGTTTTGAGTATTGAGAGCAACTTTTCAGTTGCGGGTCATGTTATTGATGTAAACACATGTTTTGTTTACATATCTGAGCTCACCCAACTTAATTGTGTGTGTTGCTATGTCTGCCTACCTTATTTAATCTTATCTCTATTCCCCCCTGTTTTATATGTGATGATAATTATATCGAAATCATTTCATTTCCCGAGGACTTTCACGGCCAACATGAGGGACGATTCCCTATTATTAGCCAATGTCCACTTCATAGGACCAGTCATGCTCCACCAGACAATGGCTTATGCCGTCTTCAGATAACTATATATCTCCCCGAAAGTACTGGCATCGCCTTTCCTCTTCATCCCCTTGTTAATACCTTGCTTGTGTTCCAAGCATGCATATGTCCAATTGACAAAGCTTGGTCACATGTTGTCAAATAGAGGTAAACACTAGACCAACTTAAACATTTTTTGGTCCAGATATATGCTTCATATCTTTTTTTAATTCCTCTGACAAGCCTTCATCAAAAATGTGAAAACATATTTTTGGGCACAATATAGAATTACTTGACAGGGGCGATGTTTACACACGCAGTGTGAACATCGCGTTCCCGTTTTTTCGCTGCTATTGCGCATGCGCGAAATATTAGTGACTTTCACTATGCGCCTGCGCTCTTCCGGGTCCGCATTTGGGCTCATTGACACGATCTACAGCTACAGTTTCCGAGTCTCCCCATGGACTCGTGCGATCCCTTTTTGAAACGGCTGACCCTCGTTCTCACAGCCAATGTAGGCGTGTTTTCGCGACCCAAGTGGTTGATTCACTTCCTGCCGCCCGTCATAAAAAGAAAGAGGGCGGTATCCTCCGCACCTCCACTTCCGCTTGGTCACAATGAGGGGCACCGACGGAGAGGTAAGATGCCAGACAGCCTCACTGCTTCTACTTAGTCGTTCTTTGAAGTAATCTGATGCAATCTAGCCCAGACAGGCTGAGCAAATAACACTGCGTTTTAAAACGCTTTCTGCCTAAGGGGGTGGTACCATTAGCCATTTGTATAGTTTTCGTTGGAGCCTTGCTCTAACCTCTGGGGTTCTTCTCCCAAACTTTAACAGCAGTATTGTGTATCTTAGATCATACATAGACTTGTCTCATGTATTGAAAATGAATGTCCCACAGTGGATGTTTAGGCTCACGAGTCAAGGGGCACATTTTAGCGCCTATAATGTGTCTTAGAACAGGGGCCACACCTTTTAGGTGTATGGTTTATAGGTTTTGGTCGGACAGATAAGCGTCTATCACACGTTTGTTGGGTTGCTGTGTAGAGCAAATTTGGCTATGCACGGTTAAGTATATTTGCTAACTGTGACTTATTTCTACACTACAGAGCGGGGCCTCATTCTCCCGAGCGGTTGCCGGGTGAGGTGAGGTCTTCACCCACACAAAGCTGGGTGAGTATCACTGAGAGGAAATGCCTCTGTGTGATCAAGTTATTATGCTAGTTGTATTATGCGGAATGTAAATTATTCACGCAGGCGTGTTTAAATGTATGGTGACTATGTATTTATTCAGTTGTGTGTGAGCAATCTTGTATTGCTAAGTTATTAGTATATAATTTTTTGTGTTTCATGACAGGAACAAGTTACGTCTTTGCATCCAGTGAACATTGAAGCATCAAGTTCCTGGTAGATATATACCCGTTATGTTATTTGTGAGTCCACAAATCATGGTTAGTTGCAGTAGCGATTCTACAATATAGGTCCTGAAGAAAGCCGGGGCAGATTCCCCCATCGGCTGAAACATGTCGACCACCTGCACAGCGCCTATGAGTAGCTTTAATTTTTAACTACTCGGCGTGCTTTTAATCATTGACACTTAGACTTCAGTACGAACATTCTCTGAGTCCTAGTGGTTAATTTTATTAATCACTATTATCCCAGCACTGCACTCTTTTTTCACCTCTCACTATTTGAGAAGTATCATGGCTAGAATTTTGGCTTTGATCCCCGACACTATATGGTTGGGTGAGGTCTAAAGTGACCACCACCTCCCACATGATGAATAACCACCACGAGGGTGGTCTGATGGGACTTGTTCGAGCTACTGACTGAGCTCTAGTTATGCAATGACATTTGCTGATACACACACACCTGACTATTGCACGGTTTCCATAACGGTTACACGCCATTCCCTGACCTGATCTGCTCCTGTTGTGTTTTATATGTGATTAGGGGTACGAGCAGACAGGTCATTAAATAATTCCCCTTGACCCTCCACACGTTTTTGCCTATTATAGTCTCCTGAAACTTAACAAAAGGCATCTTTGACTCCGGACAAGATTTCTGGAAAACAACAAAAGCATTAAAGGATGCCAAGTGGAAAAGATGGATAGCCAACTTCTTGTACCAAACGTAAGCCTTTCGAAGAGCAGCATAAGGTTCCAACCTCTGATCTACTCTGTCAACACCACCCATGTGCCTATTATAGTCTAAAATGCACACAGGTTTACGCACTTCAGCAGTCTCACCCCGAACTGGCAGAGCTTCAGTGCTTTCGTCATGGATAGTAGTCAGCATGTAAACATCTCTCCTATCTGAAAACTTCACAGCTAGAAGCTTCCCACATCGCAATGCAGTAGACTGTCCCCGTACAAGCCTTTTGCAAACAAGTTCTATTGGGAAACCTTTCCGGTTACTGCGCATCGTGCCACATGCAACAGTGCCCACTTTGGCCAACTCCTTGAACAAACGCACACTAGTGTAGAAGTTATCTACATATAAATGGTGGCCTTTGTTAAATAATCGTCTACCTAGTTCCCACACAATTTTCTCAGTCACTCCAAAAGTGGACGGACAAGCAGAAGTGTTAATGCTGGAATCCTTACCGGTGTACACCCTGAAATTATAAACATAATCAGTCTCACTGTCACACAGCATATACAGTTTGATGCCATAGCGTGCCCTCTTACTAGGAATGTATTGCCTAAAAACCAAGCGGCCCTTGAACAATACCAAAGACTCGTCCACAGCTATTTCTCTTCCAGGTGCAAAGATCTCAGGAAAACGATCAACAAAGTGATCAAGGACAGGCCGAATCTTAAAAAGACGGTCACAATCAGGGTGATCGCGTGGCAACGCTAAATCATTATCAACAAAATGCATCATGCGAAGAAGAAGCATATATCGATCACGAGTCATAACTGCTGGAAATATAGATGTTGCCATCAAGGGACTAGTGGACCAATAAGAAGACATTGATGGCTTCCTTAGCAAGCCCATCAAAAAAGTAAATCCCAAAAACTTCTTCATCTCTTCAACATATGTGGGAGACCAATGGGTAGCTCTAGAATGGGGCTTAAGGCTGGCACTGTGGTCCCTCAAATACTGCTCTGCATACAAATTAGTTTGCTCCACAATCTCCTGCAAAAACTCATCGTCAAAAAACAACTGAAAAAATTGAATTGGCAAAAAATTGTCAGTATTCACTCTACACCCTGGAACACCAGTGAAGTCTGGCAATTCCGGCTGCACCATGCCAGGGGCAACCCAGACGTCATCACTAACATGAGGAGAAGAAGCCACCCTAGCCTGCAGGCCAGATGCCTCTTGCTGCACTACATCAACGGGAACACTAGCATCCCCAGATGCCTCTTGCATCACTACACCAACAGGAATACTAGAATCCCCAGATACATTTTGCATCTCTTCACCAACAGGAGAACTCACATCCCCAGCTGCCTCTTGCATCTCAACATCAACAGAAGAACTCGCATCCCCAGATGCCACTTGCTGCTCAACAACAACAGAAAGACTAGCAGCACCAGATGCCTCATGCTGCTCTACAACAGGAAGACTAGCAGCACCAGATAACCTTTGGCGCACCACAGCAATGTGAAACCTTTTGGGCGCAGCCTTTACCACACTTGCCTGTTCCCGACGAGAAAAAAAGGGAAACCTTGAGGACCTAGGCTGCCGCTCACATGGCTCTTGCCTCTCTACCGGCACATCAATGTCCCTCTCTACCACAGGCACTTCATCAGCACTAGAAGAAGAATCATCATACGATGATACCATGCGAAGAGAAAACTCACTGCCTGAATCTTCTTTTTTTTTTTTTTGTAAGACCTTTATTAACACAAAGCAGAGTACACAGCATGAGCCTACAACCCTGGGGCCGGCCCGCCACTTCAATGCGATCAGTTAGCGAAGATCAAGTGTGTTATAAAGCAGAGCGTGCAATCTCTAGGTATAACTACCCTGCACATCTTACTTAGGACTCTTAGCTGACAAATGATATTAGTCTTACATTTTATCATTTTATAGAAAAGAACAACAAACCCCAACTGAAGACCTCACAGTGTCATCCCGCACACCCTAGACATCCATACAACAATAGCTCCGGTTCCCACCCAATGTGTGCCGCCATCAGACATGTACTTGGGCACCAAACATCCCGCCTGTGAGAGTGAGACAGAAGACGATCTAGTCCTCCTCACTGTCCTGCAGTGAGGTGAGGTATTCTGTCAAAAAACACCATATATCCTTAGGTCTGGACCTCGCTGGTAATTGCTCCTCATAAGTTTGTATTTTGTCCCGGCAGATGGACATATCATGAAGCCATGTTTTCTTCGTCGGCACCTTACGGCTGTGCCAACATTGCGCCACCTGCCTTTTTGCTAATAATAAAGCAATTGCGCAAAACCTGCGCTTTAACGCTCTGAATTGGGGCACTATACCCAGTAAACAGATCTTGGGTGTGCACTGCACCTCTTCCTCCAACATGACAGCTAATGTGGTAGTGACCTCCCCCCAGTACCTTGCCACCTTCTCGCAATCCCAGGCCAGATGTACAAAATCCGCACCCTCCCTGTTACACCTCTTGCATCTGTCTTCCTCCTGTAAGCCAAACTTAAGTAGTTTGGTCGGTGTGTAGTAGATTTGGTGAAGAAATTTAAAATGTATAATTCTTAAGTTGCCGTTTGGCGTCAGTATCTGTGTTAACGAGCAAGTACTATTCCATTCCTCATCCGTTAACGGATTATCTAGGAGCGCATCCCACCGCCCCTTAGCCTTCAGAGTGTGTCCTGTCATTTCCGATTGTGCAGCTGAGTATAGTCTGGACACTAGATGGGAAAGATCACTAGTAGTAATCAATAGTTGCAGTGGTACAAGGCATTCTGGTTCTGTTGGGAATGTTGGGTAGTGTTCCCTCAACGCTCTGGTCAATCTATAGTACGTGAAGCGAAACATGGGAGTCTGGTTTTGGACATAGTCCAAGTGGTCGAGGCCTATGAACGTGCCTGCTTGAAACACATCACCCAGCTTGTCAATACCAGCTCTACTCAGCAAGGACATCCCAACCTTTTCACTAGTGACGGACAGCGCCTGGTGATGTTGCAATGGCATGTCCGGTGCATACAGCGGGGTTTTGTGAGCCAACTGCCCAAGCCTGTGCCATGCCCTGACCGTGGTGTCTACTGTGTTTATGTCCTTTGTATGTAGTGGTGGCCTTGTGTGTGATACGATCGCAGAGAGGGGGACGGGATGAGCATCGCTCTCTTCAATGGCCGCATGTGTGAGATACGGGACCTCGTGGTACCAATACGCCGCATACTGCGCCTGTGCACAGAGGTAATAGAGGAGAAAATCAGGCACACTGAAGCCGCCCTGCGCAAATGGAAGTGTTAGAGTCTGCAAATCGATACGAGCCTGTTTGCCTGCCCATATCAAAGTCCGCACCAGGGATTTTATGCGGCGGAAGATTTCTCGTGTCGGCGTGATTGGAACGTTGTTAAACAGGTATAACAGTTTGGGCAACACGTTCATCTTGACAATTGCGATTCTATCAGCAAGCGATAGTGGCAAGCGAATCCAACGTTGGATCTTATCTTCAAGCTTAGAGAGTACCATCCCATAGTTTGCTCGCAGGACCTCCTCCGGATCTCTGTGAAACATGACCCCTAGGTAGCGAATCGGGTCCTGTTGCCAGTCCAACGGGAAATCTACTTCAAAGGGCATTGTAGTGTCAGTCAGAGGTATTATGGAGGATTTGGACCAATTAATCGCCAACCCTGAATGTCCGCCAAAACGGATGTATTCCCTGAGCAGCGGGTTTAGATGGATTGCAGGGTCACGGACATATAATAACATATCGTCCGCGTAGAGCGATATGTGAAGTGGCCTGGATGCAAATTGCAGTGCCGACTCTTTGTAGTTCTGCCGCACTATGCAGGCTAGGGGCTCCAGAGCCAGCGCAAATAACAGAGGTGATAGTGGGCAGCCTTGTCGCGTGCCACGCTCAATACTAAACGGAACTGAGACATAGCCATTAATCCTGACCCTTGCGCATGGTTCTGTATAAAGCAAGGAGACCCACTGTATAAACCGTTTAGGGAACCCCATTCTGTTTAGAACGGTGAGCATATATCGCCATTCAATGGAATCGAACGCTTTCGCGGCGTCAAGCATGACAGCCACCGCTTTAACCGAAGGACACAGGTAATGCGAGAGTGCAAATAGGGATCTAGTGTTATGTGAGGTGGATCTAGTGGGTACAAACCCCGATTGATCCGGAAGGACCAGGCGGGTCATCAAGGGGGACAGCCGACCTGCAATAAGCTTAGCAAGGATTTTCGAGTCCACGTTAATCAAAGACAGAGGTCTGTAGGAATCGCATTCCTCCGGATCTTTGGACGGTTTCAGGAGAGCGATGATCATGGCCTCTCGCAGAGTGGGCGGAAGTAAGGATTTCTCAAAGGCTGAGCCATACATGCCCACTAAATAGGGAGCGATAATATCCGCAAACTGCTTGTAAAATTCAGAGGTGTACCCGTCAGGGCCCGGCGCCTTGCCATTTGGTAGTGAAGTGATCACCTCAGTCACCTCCTCCACCGTGATGGGCCTAGCCAAGTACTCCCTGTGCGCATCCGATAGCCAGCCAATCGCCACATCATGTAAATAGTCACACGTGTCCTCCGCTGTGGCTGTGGGCTGCGACTGATATAGCGAGCCAAAGGTGTCTGCAAAACAGTTCAGTATATCTGCAGAGTGCGTTTGTAATATACCCTCCCTAGATTTGACTCTGAGTATCGCCGTTTGTCCCCGACCCTCACAAATTTTACGCGCCAGTACACCCCCTGGCCTACCCCCCTCCCCGAAGGTTCTAGCCACGTGTGGACGATCCAAGTACTTTATCTCGGACTCCAGAAAGTCCGCATGCTCCGTATTCAAGTCGCGCAACCCAAGTAGTAGCGAAACATCCTGTGTCGTCTCATACAGCAATTCTAAGTCCCTCATTTGCTTCTCACAGCGACGAATCTGGCCCCTAATGTCCTTGAGTACCCCTATAGTGGTGCTAATGCAGACTCCTCTAATCGTGGCTTTGAATGCCTCCCAGAGTAGGCATGGGTCTTCCGTTGTTTGTGCATTAATATCAAAGTAGTCCTTCATTGCCTTTTTTTATGGTGTCAACATAGACTGTGTCCGAGAGGGCACGGGAATTGAAACGCCACTGGAAAGGGGGGGGTGTAACGTGGCAGTTCCAGCTGCAACAGGACAGGGTTGTGGTCTGATAATGTGCGGGGCAGCACCTGCAACTTACGAACCCACAGAGCCATGTCCCTAGAACCTAGCCAGTAATCCAACCTGGACCAACTATTGTGAGACGCTGTAATGTGTGTAGCGCCTGGCGCGTCAGTATGTTGCAGCCTCCAGAGATCCGCTAATGCCAGATCCTCCATCATGTGACCCACCATTTGCCGCGATTGCTTGTGCTGCTCTAACGAGTGAGAGGAGCGGTCTAGCCCGTCCCGCAGTGTCACATTCCAGTCCCCCCCGCACAGTATGTGTGTGCCAGCATGTGTTTGCAAGTGACCCCAGACTTCCCGGAAGAATTCCGGAGCATCAGTGTTCGGTCCATAGACGTTCAATAATGTCACTCGTTGGCCCCTCAGTGTGCCTGTTACCAGCACGTATCTGCCAGTGGGATCATGCGTAACGTGCCGTGCCTTCAAAGTTGACCCCCTTCCTAATCAAAATAATCACCCCACGAGAATAGGAAGAGTAAGAGGCCCTATACTCGGACTCAGCCCACCTCGACCCCAAACGTGCGTGTGTGTGTGGTGCAAGGTGTGATTCCTGTATGAACGCTACATCAATGTTCCATCTGGTAAGACTAGCAAAAACCTGCCTGACCTTCTGAGGCTTAGAGAACCCTCTTATGTTCCAGGTAAGAACGTTCAAGCATAATCTGCCCTCATCCCTCGAACCCATTGACATCAGTTAATGCAAAACATTTCATTCCTGTACAATCCAATACTGCAGGCGGTGCCCATCCATCCTCAGCACAAAGAACAATCATACCAATGGCAGCCCAGCTCGGCGGAGAACCTAAGAAGATATACATCTGCAATGTTGTCGGTCTTCGCAAACATTCAATCAACCCCCCTCCCCTTATCCCACCCACTCCAGCAACCCTAACCTGCCGAAGCCATATCCCCTCAGAGCACAAATCCCCCAAACATTGAAACATCAACTCAGTCCCCATACTGAGAACTCGTGGTGGGTAATACCCTCACGGAGGTTCCCCAGGAGCACAACCCTTCACCCAGTGGACGGGTGCTGGCGATACTGTAAAAAAAAACTGTATATAAGCGTAATATATGTGAACATTTACCCGCTGCCCCCTCCACTCTCAAATGACTCAGCAATATTACAAAAGCATTAGCTGTGTTATAGGGGTGGTACAGCGACATTCCGACACCATCCGATGTCAGTGGCCGGTACCATCAACATTCTGCCCCGCGTTCAAATCGCTCCTTATATTAAGTGTGAGGCCGCTAGTAGGTAGTACAGTCAAGGAGCGTTTAGTTGGGCGCATAACGGCAAGAGTCCGCACCACAAGGCAGTGTGCCATGTAGTGCGATAGGCACGCCCGTGCACCGCGCCCCAATGGTTCTCGATATGATGATGTACAAGCTAATACAAGGGGAAGGAACTGGCCAGTCGCCCCATGTGCCAGTTACTGCAACAGCCTGTCTTGGTTTCGTGAACAAATGCACCGTGGGGCGGGCAGGTTAGCATGGGCCAGCTACATGTAATGGTCAAAGTTAAAAGAAAAACAGAAGTGTACTTCAGCCCCCGCCGTTTCAATGGACAGCAGCTCCACCGATATACAGTGATTGCCATACAATCGCCATTGTCTATCCACAGATGTTTGGCATCAGGCGGAGCCGCCCAGTGCAGCCAACAGCGGCCATGCGGATTACCACGGTAGTCAACAGTACAACAAAACTCACCGCTGTATGACGAGAGATATCGTCAGTGGCCTCAGTCCGAGTCCCTGTGCTGGTCATTTTGCGAGTCCTCTCTCGACTCACGCTGTACCCTCTTAACAAAGTCCTGGGCCGCCTTCGGCGTTGCCAGCACGATTGCTTTCTCCTTCCACACCACTCTAAGTCGATCTGGATATAACATTGAGTAGACAATGTTCAGATCACGCAGCTTAGCCTTCACGGAGGAGAATTCCTTACGTGCTTGTTGAACTGCAACCGTGTGATCCGGGTAGAACTCCAGGGAGTTGCCTTGATGGTTGATTTTGCCCTTTTCCCGCGCAAGCCGGAGTATCGTGTCTCTATCCCGGTAGTTGAGTATTCTCGCCACAATCGGCCTAGGTGTGGCACCGGGCGGCGGCTTGGGGGCTAGCGATCTATGGGCCCGCTCCACTATGAAGATTGATGATAAGGCCTCCGCTCCAAAGAGATCTTTACACAGATTTTCGACATACTGCTCCATCCGCCCAGTGTTGGTCGTCTCCGGCAAGCCCGTGATTCTCACGTTATTGCGCCTTGAACGCGCTTCCAAATCCTCCTCCTTCGCTTTGATCACCTCCAGGAGGCGTTCCATTCCCGCGCACTTGGTGGTGGAGGTCCGTGCTTCATCTTCAACGGCGGAAATCCTCGTCTCCGCCTCATCCAAACGTTCGCCATGCTTCTCCTGTCGGGCGGCCATACTATCCATCCTGCATGTCAGGTTGTCTAGCTTACCGTTGATGTCCTGCAGATTCGATTGAATCGCCAATAGGATCTTCTCCATGTTGCTGTTGAGTAGTGGTTCGGCCGCGCCGCCATCCTCCATCGCCCCATCTGCAAGTTTCGTCTTTTTGCTGTTGTCGAAGGAGATCTTTGGTTGTTGTCTATCAGGTTTCCCCATGTTGGTGGCTGGGGATGTCGCTTTCCTGAATGTGGGCCCAGACGCCCTCGTGACTCTCACCGCCGCCGCCGTGATGTACAGGCCAAGCTAGCGAGCAGTCGCACGTGAGATCGTTCCTGTGCCCGGTAGAGTGCCTCTAAGTGCTCCTCATCAGACAGCGTGGGCCACAGGGGGGGGGGACGTGGTCGGTGCACGCCTACAGCTTGTCGATGCGACGCAGCCAGAGAGCACCCGCGCTCCCGGTTGGGGCCCCAACGTAGGCGGCAGGACGCAGGACTGCAGCTCACTTTGCGATATCCTCTGACGTTGAAGCTGTCAGTGAGCACGGCGGGACACCCGTCAATTCGGCCGTGTAGGTGGCGACTGCAGATCAGGCCAGAGCTGCCAGTTGCCGTTTTTGCCCAGCGGCTCACCAACAGCGGAGATCCCCGTTGAGCCGTCAGTCGGTAAGCCCAGCCCCGCAGCTTCCGTACTCATTGGCGCGAAGGCGGTGTTATCTGCACTCCGACACCTCTCGCCGCCATATTGTCAGGCACTCGGTCCAGGGGGATAGCAGAGTCAATTGGCCGTTTATGGGGGTGAAAAGCAAAGCAATACCGCCCCATGCGCCCCGAATGCAGTTCCTCACCCCCTGTGGGCTGACGTAGGTTCAGGAGACCGATCCCAGCCTGAGGGCACTTCGCAAGACGGGAGTCCGCAAACCGATGTCGGCCATGTTGTCAGGCGGGCGGCCGCTCGTCACCTCATACACGGCAAAAAGTTACAAGACCCGGAGTGGTGAGAGAGTTTCTCCACAGCCGCCAATGCACCTCATCTTCCCCCTCCGGTGGATGGTCTCGGAGAGTGGATTAGCGGGGTTAGAGCGGAAATAGGTCACATAGTTGGTGATCGCCCGGCGGAGCTGCGGTTCAGGCAGCCATTCCGCTGTGCGCCCCCTAGCGCCTCCCACTGCCTGAATCTTCTGCACCTACCTCATGCTCCGAATCGGAGTCAGTGTCTGGACCATGGTCAGAGGAAGACTCAAAAAGCAAACTAACAACCTGCTTAGCAGTAATCCTGCGAGCAGCCATTATCCTTACAAATCAAGAAGACTACACACACATGTGAACAACAACCTACACTGTGCAAAGTAAGAAGTAAACAAGGTAGAGTCTTCACACAAAAATCAATACACTCAAAAACAATTCAAATCTAACCAAATATAAGAAGACTCACCAGCACCTACTCTGCTGAAACACAGCAAAAAGAAAGGAAATCCCACTGGAAAGAAAAAAAAAGTATAGATTAGACAAAGTACACATCAAGCAGCAATACAAAAAAAAGTTAACAATCAAGAAACACAAAGCCACACAAACAGCATTAACTTCACTTTTCATAAAAACACATTTATCTAGGAAAAATAGTACAAAAAACATTTACTTACCAAGCACATGCAACTACACAAGCTGCAAAACCAGCATTAACCGAACCACAACCTACACCAATACAAACAGCAAAAGCCTGGATCAAAAACAAAGAAGAAAAAAAATAATTTAATACTACATTTCACAAACAACATAACAAATGAATAAACAAAACACAAATTTACCCCCAAAATCACATCCACACAGATGGGCCATCAAAAAGGGCAAAACGGACAAAAGTACGGGTTGATTTGCCCACCGGGGGGGAGGCCAGAAAATCTAAATGTAAAATCCGACCCACCTGAAAGCGACCCTTGCCCAATGGGTCACTTCCTACAATCTAAAATAAAATCCCTGGTGCTAGTGGGGACATTTCCACCGCACAATCGCAATGCTGTGCGCGACCGTGAGCCAGAAATGCCCTGCAAAGAGACATCAGAAGAGAGGAAATTCACTTACCTCTCCCCTGATGCCTCTTTGCAAACCCCCCCCAAATATCTCAAAACCAACCTAACACCTCCAGGCGCAGGAAGCAAATGGCTTCCCGACCGCCTGGGAATCCCTGAAGATGTTGGCGCGTGCTGTGCGCGCTGACGTCATCAGGGATTCTCATGGGGAGGGGGACAACAGAATTACTGTGGTTAACTGTGATGCTGGACAGAGGCACTTGCATCCTTGATTTTCACAAGCGCAATCCAAAAACAGTTCCTATGACCAGGAGCTTCTTTCTCCCCATCTGCTGCTCTCATCAGTCTCTGACCATTTATACACATAAGAGGCATGTGAACTCACACAGAAGATCCCCGTTTGGCAACGCCCACCAACTAGCGGAGTGCACCATCTTTCCTAAATTTACCCACTATGATGGACAGCTCACTCAAGGGACCTGTGCACACATTGGTGCGATGGCATAGTAACACACACGGTCACTGGAGACAAAGCAAGCGCTCGAGTTGCAGCACAAATTCAGGAAAACATTCATCAGCCCAAAAACATTTGTGACCTTCCCACTATGATGGACAGCTCACACAAGGGACCCCTGCGCACATCTGTGCAATTACATAGTAACGCACACATGGACACTGGAGACAAAGATGGCGCTCGAGTTGCAGCACAAACTCAGGAAAGCAATCATCAGCCCAAAAACATTTGTGACCTTCCCACTTTGATGGACAGCTCACACAAGGGACCCCTGCGCACATCTGTGCAATTGCATAGTAACGCACACATGGACACTGGAGACAAAGATGGCGCTCGAGTTGCAGCACAAACTCAGGAAAGCAATCATCAGCCCAAAAACATTTGTGACCTTCCCACTATGATGGACAGCTCACACAAGGGACCCCTGCGCACATCTTTGCAACTGCATAGTAACGCACACATGGACACTGGAGACAAAGATGGCGCTCGAGTTGCAGCACAAACTCAGGAAAACAATCATCAGCCCAAAAACATTTGTGAGCTTCCCACTATGATGGACAGCTCACTCAAGGGACCCCTGCGCACATCGGTGCAATGGCATAATAACACACACAAAGGTCACTGGAGACAAAGCAGGTGATCGAGTTGCAGCACAAATTCAGGAAATCATTCATCAGCCCAAAAACATTTGTGACCTTTCCACTATGAAGGACAGCTCACACAAGGGACCCCTGCGCACATTTGTGCGATTGCATAGTAACGCACACATGGTCAATGGAGACAAAGATGGCGCTCGAGTTGCAGCACAAATTCAGGAAACAATCATCAGCCCAAAAACATTTGTGAGCTTCCCACTATGATGGACAGCTCACTCTAGGGACCCCTGCGCACATGGCATAGTAACACACACATGGTCACTGGAGAGTAAGCATGTGTTTGAAAAGCAGCACACAAAAAAAAACATTCATCAGCCCAAAAACACTAGTGAGCTTTGCCTAGGCAGCACAGGTGTGTTTTTCAGCCACTTCAGGTACACAAAAAATAAAAGAGATGAAGGACAGAGGCACTTGCATCCTTCAATAAAATCAGCACTACATTCACATTTTGAAAATGACCCCATCTGTTTGTTTTTTTCAACAAATGAACATTTTTTCATACCAGAGGCATGAAAACAATTCAAAATTATTGTTACCCCAAAAAGGGGAGCGACCCTTCCCCAAGGGGCCGCTCCCCGAACAACGAAATTGACCACAAAAGAAAAAAAAAAAAACTCCCTACCATTCCAGCTGCACGATCGCACGATCGTGCAGCAGGAATGCTCTAAACTTGCAAAGAGTGAAAGGAAAAGCCTTTCCTTTCACTCGATGGCCTTTTCAAAACTTTCCCCCCTGCCCCAGCCGCAAAACAAACCTCTGATTCCTCCGACGCGCAGGAAGCAAATGGCTTCCCTGCGCGTCGGTAAACAACAGGAACCCCCAGTGACGTCAGCGCGCCTCGCGCGCTGACGTCATTGATGGGGAGGGCGGGGGGAGGCAGGGGACGGTCTTCCCCTGCCATCCCAGCAGAAATCCTAACGATCGGGCAGACTCGGTGGGAGCGCTGGCGCTTCCCCCGAGGGTGGGGCTCATGACGAGCTGGGCTCGTCATGAGCGTGCGAGCGCCCTACTCCATGACGAGCCCAGCTCGTCATCAGCCCCGAAGGGGTTAATACTGAAAAAGAGAACCTTAGTCTTGCCTGAGTTAAGTCTCAGATAGCTTGTGTTCATCCATACCACCACAGTTTCAGGCAAAGTTTGAAGGAGTCAAGGGAGGAGGGCACGTTTTCCTAGAAAGCCAGGAAGAGTTGAGTATCATCCGTGTAGGATATAACTTTCACTCCCCAAGATTCGACTAACATCACCAGGGGCTTCAAATAAAGATTAAAAAGTGTTGGGCTGAGAGCCAAACCCTGTAGAGCCCCGCATATTAAGGGTGTATCCTTAGTTCTTGATGGTTAGTGAATGTGGTGCAAACCCCATACTGCTTGGCAGTTTGAAATTGTGGTATTGTCATCCCGCCAATGCCTCATTGGAATAATTTTCCTGAGTTAGATCTTTGTTGTTGTTTACCTTGCTTTCTGATTTCACTTTTGCGACAAGAGGCAATCACAGTAACACCTGGATCAAATTGCTGTTGTGGATGTTCAGAGATGTTACATAAGGCTGCAAGTGTTTCGTGTTCTATTGTTCCATTCCCATTTCTGCCCCCCTATGATGGGCTGGGGTTAGTCCTTCTCTGTAGATTCTCAGGCTAGGATTAGGTTTGCAAGGTGATTTGTCATATTATGTTTTTGGCACGCTTATTTAATAATTATATGAAGAGGGAATAGATTGCACTGGCCACACGGCATATGTCTGGTTACCCTCAGCTTGCGAGAGACTGGAATTTGAATGACTGTGCTTGGTACATCAGCAGTGTGGAACCACAATTTCATTGCAAAAAGGTGATATTATTGTAGACAATATCTGATAAAGCAAAGTTGAGCATGGTTGTAGTTCAGAATATCATATGTATAAATATTGACTAACATCAATATCGGGGCCTAAGCATTATCTACAAAAATGTCACCTTGTTGTAGTTAATAATAAAAAATCTACAACCAATGGGACAATATTTTTTGACTGGTTTGTAGGACACAGATGATATTTCTGTGTGTGATATTCTTACATGCAACTGTTCTCTGCTTCGCTGGACCTGGTCATCATTCTGAGGTTTGGGAAGGCATTTTCTAGTATTGCTGCTTCGCTATGTGGGAGGGATGAAGACTACGGAAAGCACTGTCCCTACATATTTTACTCAGGTACACCATCTTGTCTGCCACAACACCTTTTAAATGATCCTCATCTGTGCATAGTTATACCACATAAGTATCCTTCTGGAGAAGTCATGGCCCGTGCAGGTAAGAGCAGTGGGGTGGTGGGCCGGGTGGGGAGGGATTTCAACAGACAGCGACGAGGGAAAATTAATTATTTCTTTAATTTTCCCTCATGGTCATCTGTCGAATCCCCCCCAAACCGGCCCCACCGCCCTTACCTGCACGGCCCGCGGCTCTTCAGGAGATGGCTAAATCAGTTGTTCTTCACCTGTGGTACATAGAACACTGGGTCCACGAACCCTACTCAGGGGTTTGTCAACTGTTTAAAAATGTAAATAATACATGCTATGGGTGCGCATGGAGGCATGGACTCGATATGTGCTACTTTGATGCCACAAAGATAGGGGCGCATTGCAACCTTGTATTCAATATTCAGTGTAATATTGCCTTGTCAATTGTACAATGTGAGATTGTTACTAATGTCTAATGTCAGCAAATCTGTTTTGTTCATCAATAAAACTTTTCCACAATTTTTTTAAAAAATAATATTAGCATGTTAATAAAGTAAATGTGAATATTCATTCATACCTCTTGTCACTCTACATACACATCACTTACACTCACTACATACATCCTATGTACCCCAAAACCAGACTACATACACAGATGGAACCATAGTTAACCTTAATTGATAACGAGGCCAAATACTATGCCGGTCTTCTACTAGAAGAGCTCACGGAATGGTCGGAAGCAAATGCAGTAATTCCCATTACCCAGACAGGATTCCGAAAAGAACTGGGCACATCAACAAACATTCTGGCCCTCTCACTCCTCATCGACGCCTCGAAGACAGACAATCTGCCCTTGTACTTATGTTTTATTGACTTCGCCGCAGCGTTTGACAACATCAACAGGAATTTACTATGGTCAAAGCTGGAAGACAGGAACATTCCATCGGGGCTACTAACACAGCTGATCTTATTACACACGGGCACTTGGGTCCAAGTCAAGTTAGGAACAGGAGACCTCCTATCAAGGAAAATACAAACCACAAAAGGCCTAAAACAAGGGTGCGTGCTGGCGCCAACATTATTTAACATCTTTATGTCTGACCTTGCACAGCAGCTGGATGAAAGCAACTCTCATGCTCCAAGCATAGGTGGCTTCACTCTCTCAAATTTAATGTACGCTGACGACATTGTCCTAATTAGTAGAACACCGATAGGGCTACAACATCTAATCAGCACAACCTTTAATTACGCAACAGAGAACAGCCTAAGTATCAACCTCACAAAAACCAAAACAATGAGGATAAATGCCAAAAGATCTTCTGCAGGGCACTGCTGGCACATGGGAGGGCACACACTTGAAAAAGCGGAGGAATACAAGTACCCCGGCGTAATTGTGGACAGCAAGGGCTCATTTCAACAGCAAAAGGAAGCAATCAAACAGAGGGGTATCAGCATATCGATAGCACTAAGGGGCCTAAAAACGAAAGCAGCTGGCCGAAGCTTCACTCCCCTACTTCAAGTACTTCAGGCAAAATTGACACCCGCCATAACGTATGGAAGCGAATGCCTACGAGGGAGAGACGCTCAGCAATTGAATAGCACAATAGTGAAGGCGATCAGAATGATATTCAGTCTGCCCACTTACACCTCGCCGGCTCAAATAAGGCTGGAATTTGGCCTAAGAAATCAAACCCTGGAGCGAATGGGTGCCTATGCTAAAAGATGGCACAAAATTCAGAGAGGAGAAGCTGCTAGTCTCAACTTCTACCTATGGAAAGAGATAGAAAGAAAGAGCAACAGCGCGGCCGCAAAATATTTAAACTAATCAATAAACACCTTGTGCCTACAAGAAGCCTGGAAGTGCAGCGGGTCCCATAACATCTTCAAACAGCTAGTTAACAAATCTGTCAGAGCTATCTCATTTACAGAGGACAAAGCAGGCCTAGCCAATCGCGCGCACGGCTGGATGGTCATTAAAAGCTATACAAGCAGCCTCAACCAAAGCTACCTAGGAGCTGGGTTCACTAGGAGCATCAAGGAGAAGTTCTTACATCTACGGCTGGGCCTACTCCCATCACAAAAACACCTCCCTCCATGGAAAAGGCCCAAAGCAACAATCAACTGCAGAATATGCGGGAACGCAAAAGAAGACATTCAACATCTAATTTGCACCTGCAAAGGCCTGGTCACAGAGCGCAGGTTACACTTAAAAGTGCCCTTTAATAAACTGGTCATAAGAACATGCCGGCAAGTGGTCATGGCTTGCTTCGATGGAAAACACATCCAATTAGCATGCCATTTTGTAAAATTTCTAGAGAAAGTAGAAAAGAAACAGGAAAGCCAGACAGCAGACACCAGCTGCAGTAAAAATCAAGAAGCAAATTAAAGGGGCACTGAACAGTGAGCCAAGTCGCACGTTACAACGATGCTTAAAACCCAGGGGCAATGCCTTTTACACTGTCATCGCCTTTTACACTGTCATCGCAGGAATACAAGGGACCAATGCTACCGTAAGGGTTACACGGTGTGAAAGCAGTATACATTTTAGTAGCAAGGACTTTCTACCGCACTAAACTATTGTCATCGTGTACTCGCTTCCTCCAAGGGACTCACGGATTTTAACTCACGTTTTGTGGAAAATTTGTATAAATTTCTGTAGCAATGACTATTAACATCATGAACCTATAGTCATTTTATACTTTTTATAATTTTATTTTTCCCATGTATTAATATTTGCAATGGTTTTAATTAACTGAGCAATAAAGATTACTTTACTTTACTTTACCAGATGGAACCATAGGGGTGAGACACTCAACCCTCTAAATGCTGTGCTGTGCTGAGAACTGGGGTTTTACACGCAGACTGGTCAACTCACGTTTCGATGGCCTATTTCTCTTTTCATGCCATCTTCTTCAGGACCTGTTATTCTGACGATTTATAACGGGCTTGATGAAGGGGGAGAGCAAAAATTCTTATCCTTTTCAAAGGACAGCAGATACGTCAGCAATGCATGTTGGTGTGTTGTCACCGTCAGTTATCCAATTACTATTTATACCCTCTACTACATGGAGGGTATTCTGCAATCTTTTTGGCGTTCACTATACAGACAGAGCTTCTCTTCAGTGTGGCTCTGGCGATGGTGTGCTGTGTCGCATGTGCCAGGTGTTAACACTTCCTCTCTAGCAGTTGCAGTGTTGCTAGGATTTCTCTCTCGGGCTATTTTGTTTCCTTCTCTTATTTATATGTCGAGCTTGTAGTTTAGGGGCTGCCGACCTCGGGGGTATTTAATTAATTCCTTTTCTGCTTAGCAGTGTTGAGCTTTTGTCCACAATGGGTCAGCGTATCCGGCACAGTCCAACAACGTCAACGTTGTTGGATCCGGCACGGTCCAACAACGTCAACGTACTCATTCAGGACAGAATTGTCTCTGTCCTGAATGAGTACTTGTTTCGGTAGATGAGTGTGAAGCCTTCTCCTTTCTTAAAAGTTCTGTCGTAGCGCAGGAGCCCCTGTGATCCCTAAACATTATTTTGTATGTATTATCCTATTGTACGGAAATGTATACATGACAAATGTGGAAGCGATATATGTCTTCTGGTGCTTTTCTTTTGGTTTTGTTAATAAAAAGATGCTTAAAAAAAAGTTCTGTCATATCTGCGGGCGCAGAAGCCGTCAGGGGTCACGGTACAGAAGTCTGACCAGAAGAAAGGTCACCCCAGGTTTCTGTGACAAATAGAAGATCCAGATTATAGTCCTCTAAGAGATCTGATATTTCGTATTTGTGTTTAGGGATGGAGTGTGCGTTTATAAAGGCTGAATGAATTTTTTCCTGATTTGTGGAAGTAGAGTGCGTGCGAGTTAGTGATGATCTGCTGTGGTCCTCCAATGTAAACAAGCAGATTGAGCAGCGAGTAGTGGATTGGGTCACTAGGGTCGCCAAGTTGAGATGAGGGCAGATCTGTTTGCCGTTACTAGCATGGAAAATGTCTTGTAATGGCATCTTGAGCAATGATCGACCTATCAATGCCCCCACCCCCTTTAACAAGAAGATCTCTCTCAGTATGCGCACTCCAGTCAGTGCTTAATTTGAACCAGTGGTTTCTGGTGCTCGGCACCGGCACTTAAGAAAGTCTGCCACATGGTGGCACTGTTTGTCTAATTTGGAGACCAGCACAACAACGGTTATTTATTAATTCAATATACATTACACCTAACTAATACATGCTGCTAAAGCCATTCTTATAGGTTTGGGGCCTGGAATAGTCAGAATGGTCATGCTTGTACGAGTGTGATGGTTAATAATTTGGTTGTTCCTGTAATTGGCAGAACTGACAGCGGCAATGGGTGGTGCATGCGGAAGTGACCTCCTGACCAGAGCCCTGGCACTTATTCTTTCTTTACAAATTAAGCACTGCCTCCGGGTTCTATTTAAGTGTCTGAGATCACCCATGACACACTGATACCCATGTTAACTGTAACTCTTCTGTGTTTGAACAGCACCATTACCAGGTCAATACTTGAACATCCTGTGATGAGCAGCACCACGAACTATTGCTGCAGATCTCTGAAATACTACTGTTAGTGCCCTGGGATATTGTAGCAATGGTCATTTATTTTTCAGCTGTACCCTGGCATATGTAGGCCAAATTCCAATGATATTTAATTTCCTGACACAGAAATGATGGTTCGCTATTAACCTGCACAGTCAGTAACTATGAGAATTAAGTCCTGACAAAGGATTCAAAACTGATGTTGCTTATCCTGCCATGAGCTTTTCAAAAGTCTTTTCTATAAAATGGGGTATAATTTGTAAGATATAACTGCTTCTTCTATGACACTAAATGCTTCGCAGACAGAGTGTTGTATCGAACACACGATTATTTTTGCATTCTTTTGAATGCATAATTTGCTGCATCGGAAAAATACATCTCACGAGGAGGATTACAAAGTATTGGAACAGTCAAGGGACGCTGGAAAATTGCCTGTAAAAAGGCATTTAGCGACTGACTGTAGACTGTATATTTAAATAACGGTGCTTTAAAATGCATTTATCATAGTGCAAGAATCTTTATGTAATGTGCACTAGAGCTCTTTCTGCTCCATATTGTGCACAACGCAAAAAAATGGAGGCAAAAAGCATCTGCTACACTTGTTTGCACCAGTGCAAACTGGGCCTGATCTAGTCCCCGGCACGTGCCGGGAACGCTGTCACTGTTCAATCATGATCCCTTCAGACGCGGGGGTGGCTGTGGTGCACGCAGACACACGACGGGAAAGCCCTCGTGCATAAGCTGATACCCTATCTGATACTGGAGCCTGTGTTATGCGCAGAAGACGCCACGCCCCACCTGACCCCCGAGTCCATATATATACTCATGTTTACTGCTGTAACCGTATGTTGTCTCCCTACCCACAGCTGTGGCCTTCTCTCCTTTTCGCACAGGTTCACATGGCTTGGCAGCGCCCGCTGCGTCGCGGCCCTGAACTTTAACATTCGTGACGCCTTTCAGTGACCCGTCTGCAGCGGAAGTCACGTCCGCGACGTACACTCACGCCTGTGATATTTTGAACGCACTGGGTGCGTGACTGTGACGGAGGCTGGTTGTTTTCGACGATATTGGGCCTACGTGTACGTGGGGTGGGTCAGTGCTGGGGGATCCGTGTGTACCAAATAAACTAACTTTAAGGGCATTAGGGTGTGGTGTAGGTTTATCATTATTTATAATTATCATTAATTATAATTACATTAAAATATAAAACTATGGGGGGAAGTTGCCGTTCTATGAAAACTTTGTTGGCACACAGAAACAAACACAGCAATATCCTGGCTACACCTTCCTAACTCTTAACTTAGTTAGCTCTATGGTTAAAACTGCAAATTAACCTCATGCAGTATAATCGGGGCCACTGGAATTATGGCGGGGAAGGTTTTATGCTGCATGGTTGAGTAAAATATGAAAAGCCAAATTATGTGGCATTATGCAGCACACTTTGTGGTAGAATTACTACATTATTTTGTCATTTTTAAGCTTGTTAACAGTGTCTGGGCATTAGTTGTACCTCATTAGTACCAGTTCAACATTCAAATATAGCAAAACGTTACATAAAGGTGAGCAGTCGACCTTTGCAAAGGGCCTGCATGTGTTGCTGCGTGTTATCTAACTTTAAAATCTGCAGATTATGCAATAGATGATGGATTATGTGGCAGATGTGGCAACTCTACAATTATGCTAAAATCGCCGCACAATTGCATAATTCCAGTGGCCCTGGGTATGAATCAAGGGGCACAAGGGTCCTAGCGAATAATCACAGAGATTGCGTGACAGTCACGCTTCCTTTTTCTGCGTGACCCGTCTCAGACAATTCTGACCTTGCTTTGTGAAGTGTATGGGTTTCAGGAACATTCCCTTGTAATTTACCAGAGCAGCGGGAGGTTTCTCCATTAGGGCTGTGGGGCTGCACCCCTCTGAAATTCCCACACATTTATATAACATATTAAATACATCGATTTACTTAGAGATACGTTAGGGCTCGGCTGTGTGTTCAGGCTGCCTGCCCCGCCTCGCTCTGAAGCAGGAGACGGAAGCCAGGCAGTAAATCAACTTTCTGAACTGTAAAGAAGGACACAGGGCTTTCTGTTTAAAAGTCCTTCATTGCCATTGGGTCTATGATAGCATGCACTCTGTGGGGTAGTGACGCAATTAGCGTCATGGTTTCGGGCGTCGGAGACTTCATCCCTAACTGACTTCAGACGTCCGTCATTTAAAGGCATAGATCCCACCCTTTCGTCATACGTGAGAGTGGATGCAAGCACGTCTGATCCGGTGCCTTGTTGTTGGTAATGGAGTTTGCAAGCTAAAGTTGTGTTCTGTATATTGTGCTGAGACCCCTCATCACGCTAACCACCCCCACTGTGACACCCCAGGCCCTGATTGCAGGTTACTGGCCATGTTAGAAGCGGAGATGAAGCATTTGTTCCACTGCAAAATGGAGCCAAATAACGAGCAGCGTTCGTTCTTGTTCCCTTGCGAAGTTGTCAGTTGATCTAAATATCCGAGTTAAGCAAGGCAAGAAATTCAAAATATGTGCTTACAGTGGACAGTTCTGTTCTCTGATGTGTGACATTAAAACTGCCCGTGGCTTCATGCCCCTAAGTTAACACTGATGCCAAAAACATGGATTGACTTGCAAACGATGAATGTTAAAAACATTGAGGCAATACATTTCAGTGGTTTAGATCCTATCTTATTTCTCATTCTTTACTTAATCTTGCATTGCCGAAGAGTTAGCTATTTTATAATGTTGTTGTTTATTTGTATTTTTTTCTGTGCATACTTTGAGGCTTGGACCATGCGAAGTGTTTATGAGGGGCTTTAAACGAGAGTACCGGTGCTAAGGCTGAAGCCAAAGTGCGTGTCAGTGGGTTGGCCTCTCTGTAGAGCACATAGAACAATGTTTGTGTATTCCATTTGCAACTGAAATTCTGTGGATGTGTGTGTAAAGGTGGTACACAGATGTCAAAATATTTGCAAGGCAAAAGTAAGAGAAAATAAAGTGCTTAAAATTTGAGGGAGTACAGTGTATGCTTAGGGGCAGTGAAGTGACAGAGATGCAAGGAAGTGCATTCAGGGAAGAGTGAAAAGAGGATGTTGAAGAGGAAAGAGATGTGGTTGAAGGTGTGCAGATGGACAAGATATGCGGAGAAAAAGAGGATACATATCTAACAAAGCACAAATAACTAAAGGCCAAGACTCCTTCCACAGGCCATAATGCTATTCAATTCATAGACTCACTATTTCAGAATTGAAATATTTCCAATGTTAATTATTTATAACAAATCATTGTTGTTACTCATTTATTTTAAACAGCTAACACCCGTTGACAAAGCCAATCGTAGTGAAAGGTTTTAGGTGTAGATCAGTTGTTATGTCATTTATCTGGATACAATTACATCTCAAAGAGAAACCAGTAAACCAAAATACTGGTCGGTCGGCACACTATGGGAATCACAGAAATGTATTTGACATGTTCCTTTATAGAGAGACTCTACTTTTTTCATCCCACTTAAAGACCTGTCTGCACATATTTCTATATGACTGGTTGCAACCAGCAGCTGTGGGTGCTTCCTGAAAGCTGGTGGTTAGACCATTTTTTTGCTAAATTAATGCTGCATGCAGTGCAAGGCTGTGGGCAACCATACATTTTAAAGAACAAAAGTTGTCACGCTGTACAATTTACACATTACATTAATTGCTCAATATATTAATGCAGTAAGATATAGGGCAGTTTTCAATGCTTTAATATTTCAAGACTATAGTTTCCCGCTTCTTTATAATATTGCTTTATCGCTACATTCATTTGCTTTGAAATGTACCATTTGGCAATCTTTTTTTCATTTCTTTCTCGGGAGTGGGACCCACCCTCTCCATTGAACCTGTTCATGTCGCTCGCTGTATAAAAGTCATGCCCAACGTTTACACTCCACCACCTTCAAATGTCACCTGGTGTCACTGTAGAGCAGAAATATAAGGTGGCCAATGCTGAGGGTCTCAGGTAAACAACTGCCAGAAAAATGTACAAAATTGCTAGATTTTCAGGCGATTTTGGCATAGTGCAGTTTTATCCAGTATGAAAGATATTCCCGCTGTGCGATTCCCAAGTCAGAAGTGGTGGAAGGAGACTGTCTAAAGGTGGACATGGAAAGACAGGTCTGTCAGAAGATAGGAGGGGAGGCAAATAGGACATTGTTCCCTAAGTCCTGTGCCATTTCAGGGGCCCACGGTCAGGCAGCTAGACTCATTTAAATAGATTAGAGGAAGCTTGACCTGTTTATTAATTACGAGACAGGTAGCATGGCTAATACCCATAGATGGTACCAGATTCTTGGCCTGATTTAGAGTTTGGCACACAGTTTATGCCTTCCCAAATGTGACAGATATTAGTCTGCCTTATTAGAGGAGTAGTGCACCCGTAATATGGTGGACGGAATATTGTCTTGTTTGTGATGGAGTAACCTGACTGCCAAATTCTAAATCAGGCCCTCTATCTCTTATGGGCTTTTTTTTATCCTGAAGGACATGTATTTTTTAAAACTTTGAAACAGGTGCCAGGCCCAGATGTTGGCTAGCTTGAGTTTGTTGATCTGGGCCGCGCAAACACTTTAGACATGTTTGTGGGAACGGGCAGACATGTCCTGGCAGTTGGCCACTTCCTGAAGCGCGAGTCATGTTATGTTATGCTATGAGTGTTTTTATAGCGCACTATCACCCGTGCCGGTATCCTGGTGCTTTGCAGGTGTGTGAGGCAAGACTCAAAGGGACTATTCAAAGAACTAGGTCTTCAACTTCTTGCAGAAGCCAACAAGAGAGGAGGAGGCGCTGATGTGGTGTGGGGTGTTGTTCCATGCTTTGGGAGTAATTTATGTTAAGGTGCAACCTCCTAACTGGCTGAGCGGAGGGTCCTGAGGTGTTGGTGAAAATGTATCCGGCTGTTCAGGTAAGCTTGGCCTGTATTGTGCAGTACTTTGTATGTGTGGGTGAGAAGCTTCAAAAATGTGTGCTTGTGTATCAGGAGCCTGAAGAGTTCCCTCAGGTGTGAGGTGATGCGAGATCGGTGTGGGAGGTTGAGGACGAGTCTGGATATTGATCCTGGATGGTCGGTAGTATTTTTGTAAGTTGGTTGGTGATTCCAGCATTGAGGGCATTACCGTAGTCCAGTCTGCTGGAGATGAGGGCTTAGTTGAGTGTCTTCCTGGTGTTTTTTGGTAGCCACTTTGCTGTGATAATTTACATCACATTTATCTTGATTCTGCTTTGGCCATAAATCATGCAGTTGAGGAGCTAAAGTATGACAGTTTTCATTGTACATTACACAGATGCCAAGAGAAAGCAAAAGGCTTGCAGACATATTTTAACCCTGACCTGTAATTAATCATAGAGATCTATTGGTCTAAGCTTACCATGTGCAGGCACTGGCACACCATGACTTGGACTAGGTTTTCATTTGCAAGAGCAAACTCTTAAGCAGAAGGTTGTAATTCTTCGATTTTGGTCTATGTTGAAACAAGCAGTAGAAGAGTTGTTTAGAGAAACACTAGGACAAGAATTGGACTCGTCGCCGCTAATCCTATAGCATGAGAAAAAAAATATTTACTGCAGCAACTAATTATACAATCTACATGGAAAAGGTTTATCATATGATTGTTTTTAGAGGAATAAAAGAAAAATCTTAAACTTGTTTTCTATGTTAATGACTTAAAAATGTTTAAAATAGAGCACAGAGCATCTTAGTAAACATTAACTACTGCATTAATAAAGCCCATGACTGCCAGGCACTGGCTATATTCTGGGACACCAAAATACAATATCTTTGACTCCGTCTTTGGTTTGTTTGACATTTTCAGTCTTTACACATAGCTGCCAAGGTTTCAGATTGCCTATGTGTGACATTTTCTTATTTGTAATGTAATTATGAGTGACATTCAACGACTATGAGGTACACCTTCTCGCATGCAAAGTCAAACAATGAAGACGAGGGAAACACATAAATATCAGAAATTACAATCATTTGAGCAACGAGAAACTCTAAGAAAATCTTAAAACTGCCACAAAGCACTAGGAATGGAAGGACACTCTGAGAACCAACTGTTTCAAACAGGACGGCGAGGCCAGACTGCCTGCAAATGAGCCTCTTGTTCCATAACACCCACAGCTGCGAAGTTTTCAGATTGCTTATGTGTGACATTTCAATGGTTCCAGGGTACTTATGAGATTCAACTGCCAAATGTGTGGTACTTAAGTGACACTTTTTCAAGAGTAAAACCAAGCACTGAAGTGCACGGAAAGACATAAATATCAGAAATTAGACTTGTGAGAAATGAGAAGTTCTAAAACTATCTTAACCCAGGTCCCACACTCTCACAGACAATGTCCAGATTGCACAGATTATTAAATGCTCTCTTGCTGGACTCACCTGTGCTACGAGAAGACCTCCCTGCAGTGCAAGACTGAGGCAGAGCGCCTCTTAGGTCTGTGACTTTGGACAGGAGAGCAAGAGTGCTTGCTGCCAGTGCTCCTGTAGTCTCTAAGTGGCTGCAGCTCGGAGTCTCTGCTTTGGTACTTTGCGTTTACTTTCAAAACAAAACAACTTGCCAGTGCGTTATTCCGCCAAGTGGAAATAGAACCTCACCATGGACTTTGTTGTCCCTATCAGCATTATGATATGTCACTCATGTTTCATTTAGCCCTGTCTTTTGAATACTGATGAGGCTTACAGCTTATTTGGCATTTAGAGGGTCAAATAGTATTATTGCATTATGCTGGTCTTTTGAATTAAATATTTTACTATGAAAGGCTGGCACGAATGCTCCAGAGTTATATCGCTTCTGCTGTTTGTCCATGACGTCTCATACTGATTCTTAGGCGGCACTTGCCTGGTTGCAGGCCCCAAACTCGACTCCGGCAGCTACGGTCCGGACTCATTAAGTGGCGCTGCAAGCACCTGTTAGCTCTCTCTCCAGGACTGCAGCGGCAGCAGGTCCAACTCCGGTCCAGAATCCACAGCACCAAAAATGAGAGGCTGCTGCACGCACCATGCAGTGCGCTCCACTCCAGCCAATCTTTAAGAAACTGATATCTGGCACCCATTCACCTCGCGCCGAGTGGCCTGCCTTACATAGTAAGTCCTGTCTCAGCATTGGGCAAATAGCAGCACGCACTGAGTTATTCATGCCGCGGACACACTACGAAACTGCCTCCCGGCGCGGGGGGCCTCCAGTCGAGTCCCTACTTCTGATCCGACCTTACTTCCTTCCAGGACCACCAGGCCGTGAGGTCACATCCCCCCGCAGTGCCACAGCCAGTAGGCAACCACTGCTGAGGGAAGGCCCCGCCTGACTGTCTCGGTATTGGGCACAGGACCACCTCGGCCCGGTGACCTTAAGCTTGGCTGTGGTAAGTGACTCAGCCATGCCGTGGGTAGAAATTTCAATGCACAGCATGAGCAGGGCTGATACATTGTAGCAGAGCAGTACTGTAGATCATAAACTGTATACTGACGGAGCCTGTGCTGATGGCAGCGCCCGGGCCGGCAAGTCTGCGGGGAGTAGCAGAGCAAGTGCAGGTGTCACCGGCCGGCGCTCGTGCTAAGCAGCCTAGCGTGGCCAGTTAATCAGCACTGGTACAGCAGAGAGACATTGGCATTAAAAAGCGTGACAATGCATTTCAGTGCGGTGATGCGGAACGCCTGATGCATGATACTTGGCACTCCTGTTTACAATATTAGAGAAAAGACCACAAGTGTCCCTTCTATGTATACAAATTTGAAAGCATAGTGTATATTAAATTTTGCTGCCCTGTTTTTACAAGAGCACGTTAAAAAAGACTATTTCCATCAATAGGTAGATCTGGTGTTCGGTCATGCAAAAATAAAACAACTAAGGTGTGTTTTAATAGCAATGATGGCCAGATATTAAGCACCTTTGTAAATGTTATATATCTTTTTTTACTTGGTTCAGAGGAATGATTAGGTGAAGAATATACATTGAACTCAAATGAACTTTAAATTTGTTTAATTAAACATTATGTCTATCGCAATTCATTTTTGTATTGCCATAATCGATATGGTTCTAATTAACCTTTAATAGAGAATTACAACATCATCTTCACTTGGAATTACACATTCTTCAGACTGCTTTATGGTGATTATTTATCTTTGAAAGTGGAGGACGTGGACCCTGTAGACCCTTCCCAAAAGGATGTATCTTGAGGAGTGTAATCCTGATCTTCCTTGTCTCTCTGATACTCCTCCAAGCCCTACTTTATTTTACCCTGTGTCTCCTGGTGTCCCTGTAATGTCAGGCCCCCAAATGGCTACACACTGCGTGTACTGAGAGATACCATGTTATTTCCTAAGTTTGGGAATGTAGTGTTGTCCGCGATCCAGGAGTAGGGTAAGTGGTCTACAGATGGACATGGTAAGGAGCAGACGTGCTCTACTCTGGTCCTGGGGCCACCTTCTGATAATTACCTTCACACACACCTAATTCCGAATTGTCGTTCACTTCTTACCACTGTAGCAGGCAACAAGGAGCAATTGGCCAGCCCAGCTCAGTATTGGCTATCTTTTGCTGAGTGACGGACAGATCTGCCTAAAAAGAAGTGCCACTTAGTATCATGGCTGGTGGGCCAAACTTGTACTTTGCCAATACTATTATCCATACTGTTCTATTAAAATTATGTGCGGTGGTTAAATTTTTTTACATGTAACATTTTTTAGGTCGAGCCTGTCAATGCGCTTGCGCATTGAGCTTGCGAGTGAGATTAGGGCTTAACCAGAGCTTAACCATCGGCGATTGTATGCAGTGCCCGTGAAAAAAGCGCGTGCACTTCAAAGCCACCAGCCTCCCTCCCACAGGCATCTGAAGCTGTGCGCTCTGCCTCAGGCATTTCTCCTCCCCTAATTATTCACGGCCGGCCGGCCGTACTTTCACTTTCACGGCCGCCAGGCCGTGTCTCGCGTTTCTCCTCCCCCTTCCCCCCTCCCCACAGCAATGCCAAGAGCTTGCTTGCAGTCATTGATGTAACAGAGTGCCCCATATGGTGTTCCCTCCCACTCGCTCATCAAACGCTGCCCACTCCCCTTTTCCCCCGCCCCCCACCCCATCCAACTTGTTCTCCGTCCAGCCCACCTATTCCCTGTGATTTCTCCTGATGCTCCCCCTTATCCACCCCTCCGTATCCATCTGAGTTACCGCATCGATTTCCATTACACGCCTTTTTAGATTTTGCTCGTAAGTTAGAGCGTTTCCATTCTTGTTTTCTCCTCTGCCCGCCCATCCTTCACAACATGATACAATCTACTTTATTGGCACGACAAGTCAGACAAGTATTGCCAAAGTAAATACATGGCAGCCCCCACCCCCGCCCTCTCGTCTTTCCCGCTCTCTTCTCTCTCACCCATCCTCCACCCCCCTACTTTCACCCTCCGCCCCTGCAGGGCCCCGGGGCGCACAGGGGCTGCCCCCGCGCCCCTTCCAATGTGTTCTCAATACGTGCGTGTGTGTCCGTGTGTGTTTACTCGGCTGGCAGACGCGCGGTGCCGGACCTGCACTCGAGCCGTGACTGAGCGGCAGAGGCGGGCGCGAGGCAGCAGGCCAAGTTAAAGGGCGTGCTTCTGACAGGACGGGCTTGGTGCTCGTACAGTGGCGGCCACGCCCCCGGTGACGACGACATGAATATACACATATATACATCCATACAGCTATACAGTATGTTGACGCCGCCTGCTGCTTTGCCTGCTATTGGCTCCGGTGGCAGTGACGAGAAACACCCCATGCCCTTTGTTGGCGCACAGCGTTCAGTTTCTGCATTATGGCTCTGTTGTGTTATTTTTTTTTATACATTTCTGGTCATTTGTATGGCGTAGGTAATAATGCTGACAGGATTCACGCAGTCCACATCATGCAGTATTTTCTTGGACTGCACTTGCGGCCAATGGCATATTTTTTTTCTGTTCCATTATGTGTGTCCCTGGGTTCATTACATTGGGGGCGCGGAGATGCACAAAGGTCATATGAGTGTGTCTATTGGGACACCTGACCTGCGCAGCTACTGGCCTCTTCCTCTTTCCCTTTACATATTAAGGCGGATCTTAAAACGAGTTTCATAACTTGCCCGGCTCCTCCCCGCCCCACCCAGCGCCGGTCGACAGCCTCTGCCGGAGATGCACAGTAAGGCGGGGTAGTGCGAGAGAGTCCGCGGTGGGGTGTCTGTATTTTGCTCGTCTAGTCCTTGCGTCTTGTGACAGTCTTCTCTGGGCGTCCGACGCTCCTGAGCAATCGGCGTGACTCTCCCTACTTGTAGTTAGTTGTAAAACCTACAGTGCACCGGGCTTCACAACAGTCTGTAGAGTTCAAGGTGTGAATTCTGCCTACAGTGTAAACGGATTGCGATTAGCCCAGGTCAGGGCGAGGGAGCAGGAGGGTGGGTCAGAGGGGTCATTATTCTTCAAGCCCCATGCTTTTTCAGCGCCCCACAATCCTGCTGTTAACTGCAACAGTTAAAGATTTTGCTGTATTTCAATTCTTTATTACAAGTTAGGAACAATCAAACCATGATCAGTAAACAAATATCTGTACAGAAACAGAGAGTGTCAAAGGTACAATATGAAACACTCTATCTATCTATCGCCCTCACTCTCTATCTATTTATCAATCTATCTATCTGCCTCACTCTATCTATCTATCTATCTCCTTCACTCTATCTATCGCCCTCACTCTATCTATCTATCGCCCTCACTCTATCTATCTATCTATCTATCTATCTATCTATCTATCTATCTATCTATCTATCTATCTATCTATCTATCTATCTATCGTCCTCACTCTATCTATCTATCTATCTATGTATCTTTCTATCTGTCTATCTATCTATCGCCCTCACTCTATCTATCTATCTATCTATCTATCGCCCTCACTCTATCTATCTATCTATCTATCGCCCTCACTCTATCTATCTATCTATCTATCTATCGCCCTCACTCTATCTATCTATCTATCTATCGCCCTCACTCTATCTATCGTCCTCACTCTATCTATCTATCTATCGTCCTCACTCTATCTATCTATCTATCTATCTATCTATCTATCTATCTATCTATCTATCTATCGCCCTCACTCTATCTATCTATCTATCTATCTATCTATCTATCTATCTATCTATCTCCCTCACTCTAGCTATCTATCTATCTATCTATCTATCTATCTATCTATCTATCTATCTATCTATCTATCTATGTATCGCCCTCACTCTATCTATCTATCTATCTATCTATCTATCTATCTATCTATCTATCTATCGCCCTCACTCTATCTATTGCACCACCGCAGCATCACTCAGGGTCACCACAGCATCACTCAGGGGCACCACAACATCACTCAGGGGCACCACAACATCACTCAGGGGCACCACAACATCACTATGCGCTACTACAGCATCACTGAACGCCACAGCATCACTCGTCGCCACCACAACATCACTCAGCGCCACCACTGCATCAATCTGTGCAACTATTCAACAACAACTGGTTCAAATATGTTCTCTCAATGTGTCAAGCTTTATTACAAATGTCACAAAATATGTTAATATTTCACTTCTGTTCTTGGATTTTTGCCACAATAAAATACACTGAACATAATCTTCACAAAAGCTATTTACTGAAGTTTAAGCTATTGCCATTATGACTTACAATAACTTTTATTTAAGTATTAATTATTTAAAAAAAATAAAAGCCATTGTTATTTGTAATATCAATACATCTAAGTCACGTAAATACAAAACATGTTGCATTACAAATGCTATAGATGTCACATTTGCAAAAGTTAAAAGTATTGGCATTTTAAATGACAAAGCTATTAATTTCGTTATTTTCAAAACCAACACATAAATAAAAAAATTGTCATTTACAAGACCAATAGCTCAAACTTTCCTAATGCGAGACCTATTGCAGTGCAAATGCTTGTATTACAAGCATAGGTACGGCACATTTTGGCAATGGCATGTTTTCTTTTTTCCCTTTCTACTTTTGCGGTGTATACTTGTAATAATAAATAACTATCCCCCAGCTTGCGAAGGCTAGGCCTTCTACCTTTTCCAGAGCGCAAATGTGCATTTTTAAAGTCAAATAGCGCTGTATTATTATGATTTTTATTAAAAATAAGGCATGCTTGAGAGAAATAGTAGCCACCAAGGGGTAAGGGAGTGGAGTCGTCTGCTAAAGATTGTTTTATTTTAGTATTAGTAACATCAAGCGCCTTTTAAATACTATTGGTCAGCTTGTATTAATGATGGTAGTCTCAATGATGCATTTAAGGGTAAATAGTGTATGAATATTGTATTTGCAAAAGGTGTGAGTGTGTGGGTGTTTGTGTGTATGTGTGCGCAAAGAGTGTGTGAATGGTTTAAGCATGCGCTGTATAAATGGCACAAAGGTAAATTACGAAAGGCCGTAACGTCCCTTAAGACGGTAAAGGCTGGTACACCAGTAACCCACATATACCAATACCCGAGGCATTGCTACTCCCCGGTAGAAGAATACAGGTGATGAAGTACTTCTGCACCCCCTTGTCCTGGGGACCTGTTTATCTCTCAAGACAGGCCAGATACTCAACTGAAGAAAACAACTTACTAACCCTGGCAACTTTGGCTTCCACTGGCTTCTCACTCATCGACTCTGTTTTTCCCAGATGGTGAATCGTGTGTTCATATAGATAGGCTGCAGTGTTGTCTTAAAAATGTGCGGAGCGCAGTGAAAGACATATTTCTGGCCCCCTTGTTCGTAATTTTACTGCCTGTTTTTTGTGAACTGAAGCCCACATGATACCAAACTTGCAGAAAAGGGGTTCACACACAAATGAAATATGCCTTTCCTGGCCCCCAAAAATCCTTAAGATTCTACTGGGCAAAGCGAAAGAGACTCAGAGGTAGAGGTAGATAGAGAGGAGAGAGGCGGAGATATGGAAATAGACAGAAGGCAGACCCCCCAGGGTATTGCAACATGGATTAGGGAATTTAGCGGCACAAATATGGAAATTTAGCGGCAACAATGTGGAAATTTAGTGGCATTTTGCAGCACTTTATTTTACTCATAATCATTCTTTTTCAGCTTGAAATCAATGGAAACTCTTTTAGCAGAGTATTCCACTTTGAAATAGGCTTGTAGCTTTAGGATGGACTCATCACTGCAACACTAGCAGCTTTGCACCATGGTGCAAGGGGGCCTGCTTTGGCAGCATAGTGTGCGCTAGCGCAGGGGAAGCACAGGGATGCGTCAAATTGTTGCAAATATGATGCATTCCTGTGCTTTTAAAATCACGCAGCTCAGCACAGCAAAATGGTTTGCGGCGCCGCAGTGTGTAATTTTGTTGTAAATAGATTTTAATATATAAATGCACAGGAGTGTGAGTGGATTATGGCCTATGTCTGAAGTGTTTTGTGGGGTGTGCATGTTACTGAAAACTGCCCAATATGTGTTGTAGCTGCTCCTGCTCATACCATTACTAATGTATTTGAAGTGGTCTTTAAATACAGTTCACATTATGTAGAATATGGGGCAGGAACGTGTCCAGAGATGAATGGTGCTACCCTTGGCAGGTGCGAAGCCAGGGCCACATTTTTGCATACCAGGACCAATTTTTATCGCAAACCGACCCTAGAAATCTGTAGGTAGTGTCAAGTTCAAAGATTCAAATCTCATTGAGGATAACCCAGCTTTTCATCCTTCTCATGTTCTCAAAACGAGGGCCAGTTATGTGGGCAATAACAACACCTATTATTTACTTTGATAATTACAGCAAGATTGCACTGTTAAAGGCTGATAGGGGTACTATATTAACTGCTAAATACGTTTGTGCTTACTCATTTCAGTTATTATCCATTTAAATGAAGGCCCTGTTATCTAGTAATGTCTCCATAGCTCAGTCTACTAAATATGCTTTTACTGCCATGCATTTTTAAAATGTGGGTATACGTATACGCCTTTGCTCATGTAGTCTGTGGCTGTGGTTTCATTCCTAAATCCATAGCTGTATATGTTATTTCAAACATGGCTCAACAGACTCGAGTTTCTCTGCAGAATGAACAGCAGCGAAATTCTTTAAATAACCACTTGATGGCGATATACTGTGTAATGTATTTTAGCTTGTTCGAGGGCTCGGTGGAAAAAAAGATAAGACTCATTTAATATTTTTATGGATGATTGATAGCGATGCAAATGTATTTTTACTAAGGAAACATAATCTATTATGGAAAGATCATCTACGGATTAACAATCAAAATATTTCCTCACATTTAAAATATCTGTGCCATGTATCTGGATCACATATTCCAAATTTCCGCGGCATTTTTACATAACTGCCAATTTCGCGATTTGTTTGCAAATCGCGAAATCCTGGAGGGTCTGAGAAGGGAGTTAAAGAGAAAGTTTTTTTCCCAGGGGGCCCTTGGAAGGCGGGTGCTCTGGGCATTTGCCACTTTGTCCATGCCTTAAAACATCTCTGATCGGGTGAATGGGAATACTGTGATCGTGAAGTAATGGTAAGAATGAAAAGTGTCAATGCAGTGTGTATGCACACGTACATATGTGTGTGCATTCATGCACGTGGGAACACATGGTTTTCTCCTTCCTCTCTCTAGGCCCGAATCCAGGAATATGTACAGGACCCATGCCCAGCAGCATGGACCACTGCTCATAATGTAATTTCTGTGCCAAGGACTTTAGCTTTGTGCCTTGCCATGCAGCAATGCTCTCTCAATGCCACAGACTACATCAATGCTGCCCTCCTCTCTGTCTTAGAGGTCGGTAAGCCAACAAATTAAAGTGAGAGTCAACTTAATGAAGAGCAAAAGATCTGAGTTGACTCTAAGAGCCCGTGCATGAGCCAAGCCGGGATAATATTTGGCATGTAAATTGTACAATAAACATTGGTTTAAAATATGATAGTCTCTTCAAAATTCGAAAAAGTATTTTTTAACATGCTGAAGCATTTTACCTTAGTATTTATTAAAAGTGAGAGTTTTTAAACATGAGCTTAAAAACATTCCTGCTTCTACCACCCAAATGACAATGCCGTTAGTGAAGAGACAAGGCAGTCCTGTGCACCCTATATGGGATGTATGACATTACAACGCATGCTTTTACATCGCATGCCTTTACAACGCTGTTTTTACAACGCATGCCTTTACAACGCATAGTGCTTTGGGGCGCTGGATAGTGAATAGTTTAATTTACTATTCCAACTCCAGTCCCCGTGGATAGTAGGGAAGGTGTTGGATAGTAAATTAAACCTATTCCCTATCCTAGAGCGCCCCCCAGCGCAATGCGTTGTAATGGTTTGCGTTGTAAAAGTTGCGTCGTAAAGGCACTGCGTGGTAAAAGTTGCGTGGTGCAATTCGGCAACCAGGTCGGTACCTCGCTCTCCCGTTTTATATCAAAGATCACTGGTTTGCCTTTAATTCTTGGCAGCTTTAGTGTCAGAAAGAGGCCACATGAAGGCTCGACCCTTTTACGCTCAAGGGTCCAATAGGACCTTGAGCAGAGACAGAGCCATGCATGTTGCTCGAGCTTTCAGTGACACGCCCACCTATTCACTGCACCGTTTAGTAATGTAGGGCTCAGCAGCCTGACTGTCTTGCCAGTAGGGCTGTGTCTGTGCTGTTGTGAGTGCCTTCGGACTAAAACAGCGCCACCCTCTTGCCAGAAGTGTTGTGTCAGTTTTATAGGGCCATAGTAACAGGGCCCCTTCCAGGATTGAACGTCAGTGCTGCCGGACTGCAGCAGTGTGAGCCTTCTCCAGCAGTGGTTTCAGTGCTGTAGAAGGCAGCCTGTGTAATATTCATAGCACACAGTGCTTACTTTGTTGAAAGAAAAAATAGTGCCCACAGCTGCACTCAGAAGCCCTCAGCGGGTGCTATTAAATGTCCATGTATTCTTGATTCCACCTCAAGCCTCTTTAATTCACCACCACACACTCCCTGCCCCTTTATCTCACTCTTGCAGGTTCCTGCTTTCTCTCTTTGAGTTGGTTTTCCCTATTTCTCTTATGCTGCCTTCCCACCTGTGTGCTTTTCCCTCTCTTGCCCTCGTGAAACGGCAGGTGATGAAAAATAAATGCAGGTCCCCAAAAATGAGTGGCAAAGGCCCCCGCTGGCAAACACCGGCCCAAATTAAGCAATGTTCTCACCACGCCAGGCCTGGAGCACCATAATAATAGTGTCAGGCCTGTTGTTATCCTCCGACAGTCTGGGGTATAGCTTGGTCAGTAATATTGGGGGTTGTGAACTTCAGATTTTCCGACAATGAGGCTGGCATTTAAATACATTACAGGACAAGCAGGGTGCATGAGATGCGCCTAAGGGGCAGTGGGAAGGGCGAGGAATGTGGATTGGTAGGAGTACTAAAAGAGAAAACACCATATTTTGTAAAAGAACCAATATTCTGAGGACAGAAAGCACCTGTACCCAACTATTTATCAGAAAATACATTTATTAGAGGTTTGTAACACTCCAACCCCCCTCCCCAAAAGCAGTGCTGTTTTGTGCCAGTATACAAAGTCTCCGTCGGTGTCAGCTGTGCCCCTGCAGTTTCGCGTCGGTTTTGCAGGCCCGAACATATATAGTTAAAGACAGGGCACAAGACCTAAACAAGCATTGGAAATGCAATAGGGCTCGCATTAGGAAAGTTTGAGCTATTGGTCTTATAATTGATTTTTTTTTATTTATGTGTTATTTTTTCAAATAGTTAAATTAATAGCTTTGTCATTTACAATGCCAATAGTTATAACTTTCGCAAATGTGACACCTATAGCATTTGTAATGCAACATGGGACTGCCTGAGCCGGGTTAGAGGGGGGCAGATTCCATGGCTCAAATACGTAAAGGACACCATGGAACACATTGGCTGCAAGAACCTGTTCTCTGAGCCGGAGTTGATGTCTGCCCGGAATAAAACCCTGGCCAAAAAACTATTTAGTGAATGGGCAACAGCCAGAAGGGCCCACTCTGAAAATAGGAAAATATCCGTGGTGGCCCACGGCGTATTAACGAACAAATCACAGAATGGAACCATACCTAGCGGCAATGTACAACGCGCAGGAAAGATTTTATATGACCAGGTTCCGTCTAAATCTCCTTCATCATTTGTTGTCCGTTCCCGCAGGATTTACACGCTCTGTAGAGCTGAAGGGTACCTGCGGCTGCGACTCTAGGTCTCCGCAGGATACCCTTCACTTTGTTTTATTATGTCCTTTTTACTCAGAGCCTAGAAGGAAGTTTTTAGTTAGGATCCTGAAAAACCAAAGACTGAAACATGCGAAAGTAGCCCTTTTTTTACAAAAATCCCCAGATCCATATACTTTGTTATGTGTAATAAGCTTCATTAAGGTTGCCATAAGACTCAGGAATACCAGGGAAACAAGTGTCCACTCCATCACTTCATAAAATGAACAAAAGACAGTAGGAGACCTCTAATGATGAATTATGAAAGATGTATTGCTCTCCCCTTACAAACTTTACTTTTTAATCGAAATTTTTTAAATGGTTTTTAAAATGCTTTTAACAATCATTGTTTGTATGTATTTTCATGCTCTTTAATGGTATCTTTTTAAGTACCGAATAAAGAAATTTGAAATTTGAAATGTAATGCAACATGTCAAAACGTTCGATTATCTTGGGATTAGGATATCCGACCAACTCAAGTGGAAACCCCACATCGAAAAAATGGCCCTAAACCATAAACGGGTCATGGGAGCCATAAGCAGGGAGCATAGATCTTCAGTTTCTAGACCTATAGCCCCTGCCATAGAGATATATTCAGCAAAAGCAGTCGGCAGTGCACTGTACGGGGCAGAGCTCTGGGGCTTTAGTAATGTTGACTTGCTAGTAATGGCCGAAAACCAATTTTTTAAAGAGCTGCTGTCCATCCCCAGGAGTTCCCCTAGCAAGCCCATTCAATACGATCTTGGACGCAGATCTATCAAAGACCTTATAATTCTGCGTCCGCTTCTTTATTGGGCTCGCCTGTGGCGTACACCCAGAGAAATATCCTGAATGACAATGATTCCTCTGGAATTAAGCATCTTGAATCTTGGATTGGTGATCCTACCCTGACCCTTACCCACTTTCCAGCGCTTTCCATGGATGGGCTTAATCGTTTGCTCGATAGAACTAAATCAGCCTCTCCTATTGACCCTGTACCTTTGAAAGTACTAAAGGAATGTAGGGATATCATTTTACCCCCCCTACTGGAAATAATGAATGGAGCTATGGAACAGGGCACCTTTCCCACGGTATGGAAGAAGGCGATTGTGAAGCCTCTCCTTAAAAAGCCATCTTTGGACCCTGGTCTTCTTAAGAATTTTAGACCAATATCCCTTTTGCCGGCTCCTGTCAAGATGTTGGAAGCTCATCTGAACTTTAACTTATCCAACTTCTTGGACTCTTCTGGTTTCCTGGACGGCTCCCAACATGGTTTTAGGAAGTCCCACAGCACGGAGTCTGCTTTGACTATGGTTGTAGACAACATCCGCCGAAAAGTAGATCTTGGCCAAACCACCGTGCTAGTGCTGTTGGACCTCACGGCGGCGTTTGATACCCTGTCTCCCATCACTTTAACATCTTGGTTAAGGGAGGCAGGGGTAACAGGGCCGGCCCTAAGTCTCCTGAACTCTTTTTTACAGCAGAGAGAACAGCGAGTGATGCTTGGAGATCCCCTGCTAAATCTTTGCAATGTGGGGTGCCACAGGGGTCGGCATTGAGTCCGACCCTGTTTAACATCTACGTGGCCCCCCTTGCGAGACTAGTAAAATCGCAGGGGATGGAGGTGGTGTCGTACGCTGACGACACGCAGATTATGGTGTCCCTGACCCACTCTGTGAGTACTTCCGCTTCCAACTTTAGGTCTTGCATGCAGCTTGTTGCAGAGTGGATGATCCTTAACTCCCTAATGTTGAACGGAGACAAAACAGAGGTCCTGGTTTTTGGTAAGGACCAGGACGTGTGGTCGGGTGAGTGGTGGCCCTCATCTTTAGGCACCTGCCCCACTCCTACACAATCTGCCAGGAATCTCGGCGTCATTTTCGACACCTCGCTGTCTATGGAGTTTCAGGTAAACAGGACGGTGGCAACCTGTTGGGGTGTCATCAGGACCCTTAAAAGAATCCTTCATTTTCTTTCACCCCAGGCACGCAAGCAGATCGTGATTGCTCTTGTTGGCTCAAGGCTGGATTATTGTAACATACTCTATGCCGGGGCCAACAAGTGTCTTCTGCAGCGTTTACAGGTTGTGCAGAACGCGGCGGCGCGATTTGTGTTGGCACTGCCATGGCTCGCCTCTGCTACCTTGGCAAGGAAGAGCCTCCATTGGCTCCCTATTACTTTTAGAGTGTATTTTAAACTCCTCTGCCTTACCTACAGTGCCCTCATGGCGGGCCCTTCTGATGCTCTTGGGTCTCTGCTCACCCGGTATGTACCTAGCAGATGTCTTCGCTCTTCAGAGCTGAACCAACTGGTAGTTCCTCGCTCCAGGAAGGTTAGATGGGGGAGTAGGGCTTTTTCCATCCTGGCACCCCAATTATGGAACTCACTCCCTCTGGAAATCAAATCTCAGCCCTCATTGGATCTCTTTAGGAAAGCCCTAAAAACTTGGTGTTTCATTAAGGCCTACCAGTAAGCTCCTGTCACTTGGTTGTTTCAGCTAGATATTGAGCTAGGCGCCTTGACGCCCACTGGGCTAAGTTGCGCGTTCATAAATTACACTTCATTCATTCATACACCTGAGCTAGAGTGCTACGCAGACGGCCTCAAAGAAATCATGAGCTTGCAGGGGTCACACAAAATAGCTTGGCTTTTCAAAATAAAGGAACTCCTGTTGGCCATCGGCCTTTGGGCGGCATAGGAATCGGGTGCTTCATTGTCCAAACTAGAAGTCAAGCGGGCATACTGGCGGTGGGTCGAGGCCCAGGAATCTAGAGCGGATAACTGGGGCAGGCTCACCGAGGAGTTTCAACTGCACAAAACTGTTCCCTTTCTTGAACCCTACATGGACTTTATTAGAAAACCGAAAGATAGGGCATTGTATGTACAGTTCAGAATAGGAACCCTACCAGTCCGTGAACGCACCTCCAAATGGAAACCCCCTTATCAGACGCCTGCCACCTGCCCGCACTGCAGCACTGAATTGGAAACTATTCCACATGTTTTCTTTGTCTGCAGTGCCTACAACAAGCCCAGATCAAAATGGTTAAAACCTGTTTGTCTCCGTCTTGAGACTAGATATTATGCCTCAGCTTTAAGAATATTGCAATCTGATCCTAACACAGTATTGGCGTGTGGGGTAGCCAAATTCCTCAGTTGGGCGTGGGTGATCAGATGTAAAGCTATGTGACGAACCCACTTGCAGGCAATTCTTGGCTTCTTGTCTTATTTAAAATTCAAAGCTGCAAATTGTTTAATACTGTTTTAAACTGTCTTTTTAATTATTTATCGAGTGTTTTTAATAACATGAATTGTATTTTAACTGCCATGTGCTTTTAAGATATTATTTTATCGAAATAAAGCTTTGTACATACAACATGTTTTGTATTTACGTGACTTAGATTTATTTATATTACAAATGACAATGCTTTTAATTTTTTTAAATCATTAATACTTAAATAATGTATTTAATTTGTAATGGCAGTAGCTTAAATTTTTGTAAATAACTTTTGTGAAGATTATGTTCAGTGTTTTTTATTGTGACGAAAATCCAAGAACAGAAGTGAAATATTAACATCTTTTTGTGATTTGTAATAAAGCGTGAAAGCTTGAAAACAGCTTGAAACATTGAAAGAACATATTTGAACCAGTGATGCTGTGGTGGTGCTGAGTGATGCTGTGGTTGCGCTGAGTGATGCTATGCTTGCGCTGAGTGATGCTGTGGTTGCGCTGAGTGATGCTGTGGTTGCGCTGAGTGATGCTGTGGTTGCGCTGAGTGATGCTGTGGTTACGCTGAGTGATGCTGTGGTAGTGCGCTGAGTGATGCTGTGGTGGTGCGCTGAGTGATGCTGTGGTGGTGCGCTGAGTGATGCTGTGGTGGTGCTGAGTGGTGCTGTTGTGGTGCTGAGTGGTGCTGTGGTGGTGCTGAGTGGTGCTGTGGTGGTGCTGAGTGATGGTGTGGTGTTGCTGTGGTGGTGCTGAGTGATAATGGGGTGGTGCTGAGTGATACTGGGGTGGTGCTGAGTGATGCTGGGGTGGTGCTGAGTGGTGCTGTGGTGGTGCTGAGTGCTGCTGTGGTGATGCTGAGTGATACTGTGGTGGTGCTGAGTGATGCTGTGGTGATGCTGTGCTGAGTGGTGCTGTGGTTGTGCTGTGGTGGTGCTGAGTGATGCTGTGGTGGTGCTGAGTGATGCTGTGGTGATGCTGAGTGATGCTGGGGTGGCGCTGAGTGGTGCTGTGGTGATGCTGAGTGGTGCCGTGGTGGTGCTGAGTGATGCTGTGGTGGTGCTGAGTGGTGCTGTGGTGGTGCTGAGTGATAATGTGGTGGTGCTGAGTGATAATGTGGTGGTGCTGAGTGATGCTGGGGTAGCGCTGAGTGATGCTGGTAGCGCTGAGTGATGCTGGGGTGGTGCGAAGTGATGCTGTGGTGGTGCTGAGTGATTCTGTGGTGGTGCTGAGTGATGCTGTGGTGGCGCTGAGTGGTGCTGTGGTGGTGCTGAGTGATGTGGTGGTTCCCCTGAGTGGTGCCCCTGAGTGATGTGGTGGTGTCCCTGAGTGATGTGGTGGTGTCCCTGAGTGATGTGGCGGTGTCCCTGAGTGATGTGGCGGTGTCCCTGAGTGATGTGGTGGTGTCACATATTTCCAATATTTGCACACACGAAACAACTCTGAAGCAATGTGTAGTAAGTATACTAAAGATGTATGTTATAGCCATGACTTCAAATTAAAAAAAAACACAAAGGGATTAATTTACTCTTGCTGGAGGAGGAAACGCCACAACCCGTTCTTTGCTACGCAGAAAATGATCTTTTGAAGTTTTGTGTGCCTTGCAATATATGGGGGGTAAAACATAATAAAATTACAAAGATGTTGCAGATTTACTCAGGCTTGTACTTAACATCCAGCACTAATCTTATTTCCTCACATACGTTCACAGCGGGAAAGCAAAACTAAATGAATGTAATTAATAACAGGGCAGAACTATGACGTTATTGGGTAGAAACTAAATAATGTAACCAGCTGCAGCGACTGAAGGATCATTTCCCAATCTCTTCTAAATAACGAAAGCAATCTTTTGAGTGAAAATGTGCTCACCCGGCCACCGAAGTCAGTTTAGCCTGGCCGGCTTGGCTGCCCTGCGCTACTTTCGGGTCTGGAATTAGGTAGTGCTGACCTGGTCAGGCCAATCAATATCTGTACTGCCAAAAAGATTGCAAACGCAGCAGCACAGAAAACAAGGGTCAGTCATCTTAGGTCAAGATCCTCCTGAGATCTCAGTCAGCCAAAATCGTCGTAGAAAGTGAACTTTGGTAGGGTGAGTAATTGTAGTTGCTGCATTTATATAGTGCTTACTACCGCTGACGAGGCGTCGAAGCGTTTTACCACAAGCAGCACCGGAACCCAGCTCCGGAACCCAATGCAGAAATCACAACATTCCGGGAAACCCTGTTTGTCTCTGAATTCGGACAATAAAATGCTGGAAAGGTGACCATAAAATGCTGGAGTGGTGACAGCAGGGGGTGGGGGGGCTCTTCTATTCTCACTAGAACTTCAAGTGAGTTGGGTCCCACAACCTGCCCTACAACAGATGTGCCTAATCAGGGTCCTCTCAGTACACACATCACGATATGCCCAAGGAGGGGTGAGGGGGGGCACCTCAAGCAGGCACTGTAAAACACGAGAGGGCTGCTGGAGGTGCATGGAGCGAAGAGGAGGGTGGGAAGGGAACCGGGGAGGGAAGAAGGAAGGCGCGAGGCAAGAATGGAAACCAGGCGCCCTAAGTGAGTGACAAAATTCTTTCAAACGGAGCGCCATAGTTAGCAGAGGACTGCTAATGCACGTTTAATCTAAGCCAGCAATTACATTTGGAGCTGAAGGCAAACGCAGGCTTACGTTGAAATAGTGGCGCGTGGTATGGTAAGGACCTTCAAGTTACTTAATGTTTGGGGAGCGCAAACCGTGATTAATGGAGTAACATGAATAGTGAGGAATGAGGCAATGCGCTCACGGATAACGTGAAGACTGGCTTGAATAATTCAAGTGCAAGCCCAAATGCAGGCTTACATAAAAATAGTGGCGCGTGGTATGCTAAGAACATAGTGTTTGAAGGAGCGCTAACTGCGATAAATGGAGTACCACGTATCAGCACAGTCGAGGATTACGTGATGAAAACAGCTAATGTGAAACCTACACTTATAATAGAAAGGGGCGCAAGGTCCGATAGAAAACTAACAAGAAGGGAAGAATACAGGAGAGTAAGGGTGACGAGTCGCACAGGGAGGAGAGACGCCAGACACAGAGACAAAGTGAAAGCACGGCCGGCCGGCCGTGAATAATTAGGGGATGAGAAATGCGCTGGGAGGAGAAATGCAGAGCGCAATTGTGGGAGGGAGGCTGGGCTGCCTTTGATGTGGTAATGCGAGGCAGGAAGGCAGGCGGCTGGTGGCATTGTGCACGCGCTTTTTAGGGCTTGCGCTTGCGCAATGAACTAAAAAGCGCACATGCACTGCATGGAATCGCCAGTGGAATCGCCAGTGGTTAAACTCTGGATAAGCCACTATAGAGCTTCGCCAGCTATGCGCATGCGCATCAGCAGGCGAGCCCTAAAAAAGTAATGGGGGGGCGCTGACGTCACGACAGGAAGTGATGTCACGAAAGGTGGCTTGCACCATCAGACTCATGGCCTCCCCTCGCTCACCCCTTAGATGCGATTGCATCAGAGAAGCCAGCGCCTTCTGAATGAGCTCCGATCTCGCCCCAGAGAGGCCAAAGAGTGAATGTGTGGCTCCATTTGCTCCTGTTATCGAGCTCTCAGTAAAATAAGTGGGGGGGGGGCGCCGTCCACCCTCCTGGTACCCCAACTCGAGCCCTGGTTAAAGACAGGTAAATGCGCACATGAATGGAAGCTGGAATAAGACCAAGAACAGTTGAATATTAGGATGAGATAGCTGCTTGGAAATCTGAGTTCTCTGAATTCTTTCATGCACAGTGACAAACAAGACTTTCAGTTGGTCCTAGAGAGTGGTAGAATCTATATACATCGTTCTGTCTCCTCTCTGTCTCTTTCTGTCTCTTTTGTTTCTCTTTCTCTCAATGCTACCTTGGTTCCATTTTCTCTGACTAGCTCCGCCCCCCCATCCCAGCTGATTCCGTCTTTAGTCCTTCGTTCCACCCGCTCCCGCCCTTCTTGCGCCTTTCTGTATTACACGCTCGCCCTTACCACACACCGCATAGTGAAGCAATCGCTTCTGGCTTTTTCCCCGGGCTCTTCCAGACACTACGCCCGCTGCTGCCTCTAATGGGTGACTGAGAGTAGCCTGCTCTGTTGATATACCAAAGGTCCTTCTCTCAGGTCTGATAACAGAATCCTCTCGCCGTCTGGTGGCCAGACGCCCGGAGCGACGTGTTACCGTCTCTGCACGGCCCCCACCTTCGCTCTAAATTCAGAATACTCACGGGTGTTCTTTTAATTTGCTCTTGCTCATCTGCAACAACGACCTTCAACGTGGTACGCTTGAAAACAGCTGCTTCCGGCCCAGTGCTGGAATTGGGAAAAATGTACCCTGGGAGCCCAAACAATGAGGTTGCCGTATAATGTTTAATGCATTATAGGACAAGCAGCAGGGTGCATCAAAGGGGCCTCATAGGCAGTGGAAAGGAAGAGGAATACTGATTGATAGAAGTACTAAGAGAGAGAAAACAAAACAGTTTTTTAAATAACCAACATTTTCGAGGACTTTCAAAACAGGGAGAGAAAGAGTGTATTGTGTGTGTTTGTGTGTGAATGTAAAAATTCCTGGTGAAATCTGACAGACAGCTCCCCATACACGACTGAAAGCACCTGTACCCAACTATTTATCAGAACATACATTTATTGGGGCGTGTAACATTTAAACACCCTCCCCCGAACCTACGCCCCTGATTATAGGTCAAGGTGTGGCAACGGAAAGGCCGTGGAGTCAGGAGGGGTGGAGTCCAAATCTCACAGTCAACTTATACATTTATTTTTAACTCAGCCTCAAAGAAATGGGCAACAAAGACAAATGGAACAGTAAATCTGTCCTGACTTAATTGGCCACAAAGGCTGCATTTTAAAATATTTAATGGAGTTAAAGCACCTGCCGTGGAGTAGCTGGTGCCTAGTACATCTCAGGGTATAATAATCAGGGCTCGAGTCGGGGTACCACGCGGGTGGACGGTGTCCCCCACTTATTTTAAGGGGTCTTACCGGGTGGACGCCGTCCCCCCTGCGCAAAAGCTGGGCTTTAAATTATAGCGTTATTCCCGACTCGAGCCCTGCTCTTGCCTCCGTTAGACGTGCTGTTTAATACAATGAATAGGAAGAAGCCAGGACTGCCAGACAAGCACCCCAGCCCCCTGTCCTAATAACTCTGCGATCTTATCGGCGCTGCTGCGTTAATGGAGTATGTGAGCGCTATCACGTATTTGAGTGTCCCCCCACTTCATTTTTTTTCCTTTTTGTGATGTCACTTCCGGTCAGGTGGACGCCGTCCCCCCTGCGCAAAAGCTGGGCTTTAAATTATAGCGTTATTCCCGACTCGAGCCCTGCTCTTGCCTCCGTTAGGCGCGCTGTGTAATACAATGAATAGGAAGGAGCCAGGACTGCCAGACCTGCACCCCAGCCCCCTGTCCTAATAACTCTGCGATCTTATTGGCGCTGCTGCGTTAATGGAGTATGTGAGCGCTATTACGTATTTGAGCGTCCCCCCACTTGTAGGGTTTTTTTCCTTTTCGTGACGTCACTTCCGGTCGTGCCGTCACTTCACGTATTTGAGCGTCCCCCCACCTCTAGGGTTTTTTCCTTTCGTGACGTCACTTCCTGTCTGTGAGCGTCCCCCCCCTTCTTTATTTAGGACTTGTGCCCTGATAATAATAATAATGGTAATATAACTCTGGTGGTTCATGCAATTGCTGGAGAGATCTGTGTTTTGTTCAGTCAGTTTTGTCTCATAAAGCAGTATAGACAGTTAATTTGTATCCTTCAAAGCCATATATGTACCACGCTGATCCCAGATTTTTATTTTATGTAGATAGGTTAAGTGGGTTTCTACTTTTGACACAGAGATCCTCTCTTGGCTTGTAGTTCATAAATTGAAATCCTTCTAATATAGCACAGTGAGCCGTGAACCAGCATCAACGAATTGCATGCAAACTGCAAGGCATGGGTTTTGGAAAATTATTGTGCTTTTTCTCAATCTGTCGGTATTAAACGCTGCAAGGGCCTTTTGAGAAGTAATACATTCTTATTACTGACATTTTAAATCCAGGCAGATTCTCTCCCGACCATGCACTCTTAACATACAATGCCTACCAGTAAAGATACGATGGTAGGTGACTCTTACACCTTGTAACACTCATTGTCGTATGTGACACATCTTGTACATTGATTTTTGCACGTTTGAATTATTGTAAATGCATAATGTGTGCATGTGATATAAAGTGCTGGCACCCTACAACACTGGGATGAGTAGCGCTATTAAAGAACACATAAAAAAAAATGAGTAGGTGCTATTTAAATTATTTGTGGTACTACTCAGACAGTGGGATGAGTAGCGCTATTAAAGAACACATAAAAAATAAATTTGTAGGTGCTATTTAAATTATTTGTGGAACTACACCTGACATTCTTGCAGTGCATGCATATCACTTATATACATCAGATGAACAAAGTCAAGAGCCTGCCTCCAAAGTTTCTCTTAAGTACTTGCGAAGTGATGACAAGCTGTGCTGTTTTGGTTCCCTCCATTGCATTGGCATTGAGGGCATAGGGTCCAGAGATCTCCAGAAAGCTCCCAACCAAGATCATACTTGAACAAAAGGAGGGCTGATGGTCCCTTAAATCTGGTCTTTGTTTTTGGGCCCAACTGAAATTGAAAATAAGAAAGCCTGTTCACCACCTGTACACTTCAACTCAGAACAGAAAACAAACAATGTGTGGGTGCTGCTGAATGTGCCGTGGTGTTGGCAAATTACACGGGGTTAAATTCAACATATTTCACTGAGGCAAGGCCAGATACCGGTTCCAGCACAAGAATATGTTCTGAATCTGAGATCTGGCTGCATTCCCCTTATCTCTTGAGCTGTTTCAGACATTAAAATGCATTATACATGTCACGTGCAATGATGTTATCCCAGAGACACAGGACAATTAAAGTAGTGGACGCAATCTAATGGGCGGATCTTAAAGTTTTGACTTCTGTGGACCGCCACTGTTAGCGCTCCTAAATGCAGGGACTCTCAGCCTAAGCAATTCCTTTTATGAACCTCGTCCTACTCTGCAAATGGCACCTCTCCCACGTGTCAGCAGACTCTCCCCTTGTGGTGTAACATAGAGACATACACTTACATTACAACTTTTCAACAGATCCCCTTTTGTATCACTGTCTCGCTTAGTATGATTTTAAAGTCTGAAAACAAAACTGAGGTTTAAGGCAAGTGCAGTAATATATTTAACCCAACTGGAAATCTCAGGCTCATACAAAAGAGATTTCTTAACTTGTCTGTACATGTGCGTTAAAGGTCTGAAACCTAAAGTAGCCACAGAAGGTGGGGGGAGTGGTTTATGCTTCAGTTTTTGTGGGTAAACATCCTTTACAACGCAACTGTTACAACAACGTACCTTTACAAGGCAACCATTACAACGCAACTTTTACAACGACTTGTGCTGGGGCGCGCTCTAGGATAGGGAATAGTTTCCAACACCTTCCCTACTATCCACGGGGACTGGAGTTGGAATAGTAAATTAAACTATTCACTATCCAGCGCCCCCCAACGCAAGTCGTTGTAAAAGTTGCGTTGTAAAACTTGTGTCGTAAAGGCATGCATTGTAATAGCATGCGTTGTAATGTCATACATCCGTTTTTGTGCCTCTGTTTGCCCCTACATGCAAGTGTATGCATACTTGTTGATACGAGCATGCAAATATGTGTGTATGTGTATGTTTGCGTGCACATGTGTGCATCTCTGTGTGTAGGTATGTGTATTTGTGTTCCTGCGGTGCTGTTTCCAATTGACATTATTGCCAATTCTGCTTGAAATAAGCATTGTTGATATAGAGACCTTTTAAGGTAATAACTTCTAAAACTGCTTTATCTTCATTAAATATACTACTACTTCAAGTCTATCCTGCCCGATAGTCATTCATTCTAATCCTTATTGGTGGTCCTTGTTTCTGGCCTTATGGTCGTGATGGAGCAAGGACTTGTGAAAAAGAGAAACTTGCTTGTATGCAATCTTCTTCTGTAACCGCTAACCCCGTATTAAACTTGCATTGTGGAAATAACTTGTATGTACACAACATTTATTAGTAAGGATGAAGCTTGCCTATGTGTTTTATTAACCAGTAACTCGAGAGTGATTCTAAAATGGCCACTAAAATCTTTAGTGCGCATGCGTCTACTGCATCTACGTAGTATGACATATCTTTCGCTTGGAGGGAACTTTCTGCACTTGCGCAGTAGCTAATAAAATGGCCGCTTGAAACTCACATGCTTGCCACCTGCTTGCTGAAATACTAAACCCAGCTATTCTACTAATGCTAATGCGGGAAGAATAATAATAAGTAAAGGGGATTAGAGTAGAGATAGGTGGTATACAGTGAAATCATTTATTTTTGATTATAACATTTGCCTTATTGATTTTTTCAGTAGTGCTTATTATAAGTCTCTAGATACGAACCACAGTCTGTTCCTTCTCATTCTACTGCACATGCGTAGTGCAACCAAGCTGGAAGACGTGATGTCAACTTGTACTTCGTCCAAGGTTTCCAGTGGATACTTTCATGGGAACCGGAATGACAGTCTACTGAAATGGATGATAACTACTTTTTTTTCTCTAACATGTGACAATTACATTGTGAATTCAGGTGGGAATAAAAACTGATGTATAAAAACTTAAGCGGTGGGATTTCAAACAAAGAGCTGAAAGAAAATAATGGGAAATAGGCATGTGCGATGATCACCTCCCTTTGCCTTTCCAATCAGAGTTAGAATGTTCATACATTTGAAACATTAATGGGTGATACTAGCATACAGAAAGGTATAATGTATTTATTTATTTAAGGAGTTTTATTTAGCACTAGCCTGACCCGAGGGTATCAGAGCGCTTCACAACAGTTTTTGAGCAAGATCCATACAATAAACAGTATTCTGACATATAGGTTAGGTAGTCCAAGTGTGCTGATCAGCATTGAGGTAGTACGTGAGTCCTGGGATACCTCGTATTATGCATATTGTCTTGGGGGTTGATACAATAAAGCAGGGTTCAACAAAATAGGTTCGGAGATCCAAGTGTGCTGAGCAGCAGTGAGGTCGTCCGTGCGTCCTGAGACAACCTCATAGAGAGCATGTTGTCTTGGGGTTAAACCAATTTAGGGCGGGGGAGCAATTGGAATAGCAGGGAGGAGGAGAGTCTTAGAGCTACTATGTCAGGAAGAGATGAGCAGCATTAAGATAGTGCGTGAGGGGGAGGAGCCAAGCTCGCGTCCGAGATGGCAGCGTTTTAGCTCGGCTCCGCTCGCCTGCCTGTTTTCATCGTCTATCCTGTCGTTATCCTGCCCCGGGAAGTCCTCTTTGCTATGCTGTAGTGCTAAGACAACTTGCAGGCACTCACCTTTTGCTCTGGTTGTCCTTGGGTGCCGTGGATCCTGCACATCGCTCCCGCTCGCTTCGGGGTCTCCGGAGCGGGCTGGCCTGGATCTTCTCGGCGGCGCCCGGACGGGGCGGAGCTCGATGGTCGGCCCTTGATGGCGCTGTGGACGCGGTCATAGAGGCCGTTGTGCGTGTAGGCCGGCTGTGACTTGCTGGCCGGCTCCGGTGGGCCGGTGGCCTTGGGTGGAGGCGCTGCCTTCCGTTGACGGGGCTGACCGTACATTCGGCTTGCTCCCCCTTTGTTCTCCGGTCCGGCCATTTTGATTTCCTCCGCCCGGACTCGGAGAACGGGACCGGTGGCATTGGGGAGCCGGCGATCCCCCTTCTTCTGGTGGCCCCCCTTCCTGCTCTGGAGGTGCCCTGCTGCCGGTCGGCTGGTCTTCATTTGCCTCGCTGCTGCCCGGACGGGGGTTGACGGACGCCGCGGCCCCGCCGGGCTTCCAAGATGGCGGCCGACCCTGTAGGTCTCAGCCGGGCCTGGACGAGCGCTGGAGGCCCGCCGCATGGCCCGGGTGCCGGATACTGTAAAGGTTTCCCTACACTTAAGAGCATCCTGGATGCCCTACTCTCCTGGCGAGCTTCGGTGGCCGCACCCGTTGTCACCCTGGAGGTGGCTCTCCTCTTCGGGCCGTTTGGGCCCCCTAAACTGGGTGCGGCTTCGTCGCCGTTGCAGGGTGAAGCTGGAACTATCCTGGGAAGCAGGGGCCCGGCGACAGCCGCGTCTGTGGATGTGCGGAGTTCCGTTGCCCTTCATCGTCCTGCGCTATCTCCGGCGCCACTGGTCCGGGGGCCGGACCCCATCTGGACTCGACTCAATGGTTCTTTCTGCCTCTCTTCGCCTCGAATGACCGACCCTGGCTCCTGTGCCGACCCCGCTGAGTCGGCTTTTCTCGAACTGTCCCTGAAACGGTGCCTGCATTGCGTGAGATGTTCTTTGACTTTTCCGGATCATCCGGGTTTTACTCCATGTATCTTATCTGGACTGCCGTTTGATCTCCCTGCTCTTTGCCTTCTGTTCTTCGTGGTCTGGTTCTTAGTGCATCAGACCGCTACAAATTTGGACAAACAAGGAAAGGGCTGAGACGAATTTGCTTCTGTGTGCGGTAGTCTTGTACTGGTTGGATGTTCGGCATGTAACGGTATGACTATGTGTGAATTTGTGCTGCTCCTGGAACGTATCCTGATATTTTTTTTGACTTCCCGAGGGCTCTGCCTTTTTCTCAGGCGGGTGGGTGGGTGAGGATAATTCTGTTCCTTGGCCCTCTCCCGCGCGTTTTCTTTCCTTTTCCCTTTCCCCCCTCCCCTCTTTTGTCTTAGGTTTCCTTCCTGCCTTTGTTCTTCTATATTTCGGGTTCTAAATAGGGCGACAGGCACGCTGCTGGGGGGTAGGCCATAGCCTTCTGCAGGGGTGCAGGGTGGGCTTGTGGGGTGGGTGGGGGGGTCTGTCACTATGGGGGGCCTTTTTTCCCCCCTTTTTTCTCCCTTTTTTTGTTCTATGGCTCTTATGTATTCCCTTTTTCGGAACTCCGTCCCGTCATGTGTCCCCCTGGGGTGTTTCTGATGCACTGTCCTGCCGGTCTTATTGTGATTCTGGCTCACTGCGTGTTCTGCCACTGACCTTCGATGTATGCCGTGTACCGGTTTATGTTTTTCTGCCTCTTCTCCGGGGCGCGCATGTTTGAGGAGGAGTCCCTTCCTTTTTCTTTTTTCTTCCTTCCCCTCCCTCCTTTGTGGGGGACTTTCCTTCCTTTTACTGGGGTGTGTACCGTATTGATTGATACGTTGGGATGTTTTCTACATCCGTTTGATACGTCTGGTTGTGGCTGTGGTGGGTGGGCGCTGGACGGCGAGCGCAATCGCCTCTCCTTGTGGTACTTCCGTTGGGATTGTATTTACAGATATGTTTAGTTCTTGTTGGATTTATCCTGTACTTTCTATGATCGCCTGTTCGCGGCTCACCACGGCCCCTCCCTTTTTGTTTGACTCACTGCCCATCATGATCCTATACTTCCCGCTCCCATAATAGAAAATCAACCTTCATATATCCTGTCCATGCTGGTTGCTCTATGGCTTTCGGCCTATGTCTCCTGTGTTTTTTGTTGTCATATCCTGTGGATACTTTTGTACTGCTGATTATGCTCCTGCTATGTGGTGGCCAGCCCGTTGGGTTGTAGGCCCGTATTTGTGAGCACTTTTGTACAATAAAGGGTTTAAAAAAAAAAAAAAAAAAAAAAAGATAGTGCGTGAGTCCTGAGATAACCTCTTAGTGTGCATGTTGTCTTGGGGTTGATACAATAAAGCAGGGTTCAACAAGATAGGTTCGGAAATCCAAGTGTGCTGAGCAGTGTTGAGGTCGTCCGTGAGTCCTGAGGGAGCCTCATAGAGAGCACGTTGTCTTAGGGTTAAACCACATATGGGGGGAGGAACAATTGGACCATCAGCTAGTTCCACCTAATGGTCCATTGACCAGAGGAAAGAACTTTTGGTCAGTGAAAGATTGGTTAGGGACTAAAGAGAACTAATCTTGAAAATTACAAAACATGACCCCCGCGTTATTGCCAGTGTGTTGTGAATGAATTTATGGGCCCAGGTGAGTTTGTGGTGTTAGGTTACCTGTTGCTGGTAACCCTTCTGGATCAGTTGTTTCAACCCTGCCTTACAATTATTATTATTATTATTCCTACTTGGCAACCACTGATTCTAATGATACCTTATTATACATTGTGCCCGAGGGCGCAGCAGGTGTATGCACCCTCTGTGAGTACCCCCGGGGCACAATGGTATTACAGAAGCGGGCCGCAGACGCTTGTGCTTCCCCTTCTGTAATACTGATAGCTCTGGCGCATATGTAGGACCAGTGCAATCTTTAGAGGGGACTCCCCCATTTGCATGGGGGTGTGGCCCCATACAAATGAGGGAATCACTTTACCTTGCACCTGCACCTTATTACGGGCGTGGGCACAGAGGCAACCGCCCTTCTGTGCGCCTCCTAAAGGCAGCCCTCAAGGGGGTTCTAAGGGGGTACCTTGGATCGACTAGACATCCCCACGCAGGCAGGTGCAGTCACTCACTGCAGCCGCCTGCAAGGGTATCTCTAATCCCCTTGAAAGTGCAGGCGGGTTGCCATCTGCACTGTGAAAAAGAGAGCAGCTTTTAAACAGCTGCTCTGTATTTCATTTGGATCCGCTGCCCTGGGGCCGTACGGGTTTGTGACTTCCTTGATGGCAGTGCATTTTTTGCAATATGGCGCACTTTCCTTGTTTGCATGCGGCACACCTTTTAAAACAGGAGAGCAATTGTTTTTTTATAATCCAGGCTAACTTTCTGACATTTTGATTTACAGATATCTTTTAGCCCCAGTCCCCCATTTTGTACATTTGTTCATTTGCTTAGGCTTTATACATTTTTGTTCATTTGCAAAACGTTGATGCATTTATTTTCATTATTGTGCAAGAATGTGATTTACATTTGTTGTGTGATTTAATAGTATCCTTTTAGTTAATATTTTTCGAGTATTTATTTAAATAGATGTAGCTTAGGAGAAAACATAATATCTTTAGACTTAAACATGAGTGTGCAAATTACTTCTCATATTATTTCTCTCACGTTTTATCACAAATAAATGGCTTACTGGGTGTATGATAGTTGTCCACAGCCATCTCTCAGTGAATGAGATTGGGACTTTGATGACATTGCACAGACCAGCATGGTTCCAAATTGAGCCACCAAAGGTCAGTTATAATCATAATATTTCTTTCTGTAAACTCTTAACTCAGCTTTGTCTCTTAGAAAGGACTATAAACCAGACAAACACAGATGAAATACAAGTACAAATATGTGTTGATTCTATTGAAATAGTGGCCCTCATTAAGGCAATATCTTTAATGCTTAAAGACTAAGCATAAAGGGGTCCTTAAAATGCACTGTATTTATTATGTTGTCTTATTCATAAGATTTACATTCCCTGCGTACCCTCTTGCTACAGTTTTATTGGCTTCCGCAATTACTTTGTTTCATTTATTCTGCACTAAAATTGGCTTACAAAAAGGGTTTTAAAAATAACAGTGTGGATTTCTGGTGTGTCTGCACTTGTGCGAAAGGTGGCCAGAACTCACAACAATAAATAACAATTCCTGACAGTCTCTGTCACTGTTAGGTGCACAATGTGCAAAACATCCAGGTAAGTTGAAGTAGGAGTAGACACATGGGTCATAATGTTTCCGTTCATTCACCTCAGAATTGGTGAGTTAAGTCCCACCTGCCCTGGCCAAAGGGGCATGAAGACTCTACTGTTCAGGTTCACAAAATCTGTGTAAAAACATAACACAGTAGTATGTCATTATTAACATCTAGCTGCACACAGGTGGTTCAGGTGCCTGTTGTATACACTCATGTGCTCAATACAAGGCCATGGTATTTTGAGGATGGTTACACTGTGCAACTGAATTTTCATTATGCCATGTGTGAGGTGATACATTTGTTCCTTGCTGCATACACAGTTAGGACAGAACTGTTGACAAGAATAGTAACCTCTGCAGATCTCACCGGGGCTTCATTCTGGAGGCTCACAGCCATGGAAGATGCAGTCACCCAGCCAGTGCATGATTTGTAAAAAAGAATAAAGTGCCAGGGGTCTCGACAGGAGGCAGCGTGCAGCACACATTGCCCCTGCCACCCTGCCAACGATAGGAGCAACACAACTACTAACCATCACACTCCTACAAATGTGACAATTTGGACTATTTCAGTCCCCCAAACCTTTAAGAATGGCTTGGGCTGCAGGTAATAGTCATTTTTTACGTGTATTGAATGAATAATTACCTGTTGTTGTGGTCATCTCCAAGTTAGCCAGACATCACCAACTTGTGGAACCTGTCACAAGTGCCGGTGTTGATAATTAAGTGCCGGTGCCGAGCACCGGAAACCACCGGCTCAAATTAAGCACTGCACCCAGCCCCCTCCTGCTGAAGGCAACTCTCCCGACGTAACTCTCTGTAGAGCTGTTCAGACTGTGCAATGCAGAAGTGATGGCTTTGCTTTGCTTGTTTGTATTCCTGCTTGATTTGGTCATTACTAATAAACCTGCCTCACTGTAGGAGAGTAGGGTCTGCTTTCCTATGGTCACCCCATTTTTTGCTTTTTGCTTCACTGGTTTTTAACTTAGATGTGGCTGTGGGCCTGCTAATCAGACCCACAGCCCTGCTGTTCTCTCTCTAAATTCACACCATGTACTTTAGGTACATCACCAATTGGGATTTGGGTCACTCTTATGAGTCCCTGTACAGTGTACCATAGGTACCCAGGGCATAGGTGGACCCAAGGCCTACCAGGGGCTGCAGCATATCTTTTGCCACCCCTGGCTGGCCATCCAAACTGACACAACTGGCTGATCACTCAGCTGGGGCAAGGTTGTGTAATCACCCCTTGCTTAGATATAGTATACCTATATCTAACTTTATATCTAGACACATATACACCTATAAGTCACTCCTATGGCAGGCCTTAACAATCCTGGAGGCAGAGTGCTTGGTCTTATGTGAGATGGTGCTCTAGCATGAGCTGAGCCTGTCTAACTCTGGTTTAGCTTTATCAAAACATGTAGTGTAAGGTGTCATACGCTTTGGAATACTACCCCCTCGCCAGTCCTGGCGACGGGGGTAGCATTCCACCCTTCTAGAGGGAGAATACATGTTACTTCCATTAATCCCGGTTAAAGTTAACCAGAGCCTCAGCATCACAAAATGGATGCTGCTGCCACGGACACAAGTCTGACCTCCTGCTGCTGGGAATCCTTCCAGCGAGGGAGGCTTGGACAATAGGTTTCCTGTCACAGGGAGGTGCTAGCACCACCCCAGACAGGCTATAGTGTATTGGGGCAGGGAGGACTGAATGAAATGAGACACTGCCTGGGGCACATAAGGTGTCCCATGCATAGTCCAGTTCAAACCGGTGCTGGGGCACTCCAGCCCCAGCTCTGGCGCGAAACTGGACAAAGGGAAAGGGGTGTAACCACCCCCTTCCTGGGTCCCACCCATACGAGGGACCTAGCAGGTAATCCAGCCCCTACATTTGGTATATAGGTAGGAGCTAAGTACCAAGACTTTAGATTTATCCTGACTGAAACTCTGATACGAACTCTGGACCTTCGACATCCTACTTGACGTAGAAGACTGAAGAATCTCCCTTGTGGTCAAGGAGTGACCACCCTGTGCAAGCAGGCACCATCAATCGTTCAACAGTTTGCTTTGTCGACGCTCCTGCAGGAGCCCGAGCACAGAGCCTGACAAGACCTGGACTTCCAGAATTCCAACAGCCCGATTCACAGTCACAGCAGAGCTGAGACCCGTGGAGGCGACGAGAGACGTGGGACCGGCCATCTTGGAAAGCCAGCGAATTGCTTTCCGTGAAACTCTGAGGCACCCTCGAAGTTGTGCATTGGGGATTGAGAAGCCCCAGCCCCGAGCACCTACTGCGCCGAAGATCAGCCCTCCACACTCCATGAGTTCTGCGTGGGGCCCTTCTGCATTTTCCTGCTCAACGCGTCTGTCCGGTCACTTGCCCGTTGGCTAGTGGCCTATGTGACGACAAAACCTTTGATTTGAACCGCTGGTCTGGTTGCTCCAGACTGGCCCCTGCTCCCCTGAAAAGGAGCAACCCATCAGACCTTGCTGGTCTGATTAAGAAGCCATCTTCCTTTTCTGCGTGGGATGCCTTTGCCAAGGCTTGTTGAATCTAATCCGGAAGCCGACACCGCCGACAGCGAGATCCATCGTGGGACAGTCCGTATCCAATGCCTGGTCATCGTCGACACCTCCTGGTTCACGTGGCTGCAGAGACAAGCTTCACAACATCACCTGATTGCTTCGCGACATCGCCTGGTTCCTTCCTGGTTCCATCCTGGTCACTGGCTAGTGACCCAGACTCTGTCCCCTCTGCTTTCAGGTACTCTTCATCCTCGATCCACCCTTGGATCCACCCGGACACTTCTCTCCTGGTCGCCTGCAGCATCTTTCTCCAAGGCTCCATAGGAATCAGCGACGAAACCTGACACACTTTGACACCTATGCACCCGCTTCCTGTGGGTGAGGTAACGCGAGTATTTCGGTACTCCTGTGGGTATTGACTATCCTAGTGTCCTAGTTTCAAGTAGCTTTTCCCTAGTCCATCCGGAAGTGTCCTAAAAGAACTAGTTTCCATTTCTTTCGTTCCCCTTCTAACTCTATGGTATCTTGCGTGCGTGTAAAGACACTGCACGCGCATCCCGTGGGCCTTCTGCTCTCTATCCATTGGTAGTACAGTGTAGCCCCAGTGATTCTCCAGGCCCTAGGCCTTTCCTTTGTTCGTGACGTGGTTCTTATACCACTATTTTAGTATATGGTTCGAAGTGCCCCTAGGGCATTACTGTATTTTGTGCAACTTATTGTATTTTAATTAAGTATCTTGTATTGTGCTGGTGCCTCTGACCTCATAAAGAGTTCAGAGGATTGTGTTAGAAATAAATACATATATATTTTGATATACAACCTGTGTGGTGTCCTTTCACTTGGTATTAAAGGGATTGCATATGGTAAAACAGCTGGCTTCACATGCCCTCTTGAGTTTAGCCTAAGACTGCTTTGTCCATGCAACCACTAGGATAGCTGGTCTATAAGGTTGACTTTACAACCATCACCATAAGGGTTGTTTAGACTGATACAAGGTGCCCACTAGAATAGTGGACATCACATATCAGGCCAACTTCTCACACTCACGACCATACCAGGGCTCTTTACAAATAATGAACTAACAAAGAAGCAAGACTATTATCCCTAATCATATTAGGTAGGATTAAAATTAATTACTAAATTAATTAGGATTAGAAATAATACCAGACAGGATTTAAACATGTGCATTATTTAAATTCTTACCTGATATGGTCCTTACTGGTTTTCCTTCCTGATTTTGCAACTCTTATTGCACCGCAGAGGAGCAGTTTCAACACACAAAAAATGAGCTAGAGTGTTGTTATTTTGGCAGACATAAGCGAGGCCTACACGTGAGGAGGATGAGCCAATGTGGGGAAAGGACATACAATGGACACGGTATCTGGACGCGAAAAGGCATTTCACTAGAAGGCCTACGAATCCTTGCACCAGCCGTGTCTGTGGGACCTGATTTCTCAGGGTGTTCATATCCAACAAATGGAGCAATGTTTTTGCACAAAATGTTCACAAATCAACTGAACGGTCATATCAGAGATGGGCATATCTCTGTAAGGACATCACCGAATACTGCAGAGATAGGCGCCAAATGGGGTAGGCCAATACTCTCTTAATATCTATTTCTGAGAGTGGTATTCAGTGGACAAGCTTAAGAGTTGCCAACACTCAGACTGAGTGGTAAACAGTGATAATATATTAGTACTATTGTTGGGCAGGGAAGACTCAATTTTCAAGTTTTGGCTTAGCAGGAAATTAGCGCCACTTTGGCAAAATGTTATGCAAGCGATACAAATAAAGGGGCCGAGTGGATTTCGGCTAATACATTTCAAAAGGTCAGCAGTAGTGTTTCTTGGGGTAAACAACCTTTACAACGCAACTTTTACATCGCAGAGCCTTTACAACGCAACCATTACAACGCAAACTATTACAACGCATTGCTCTGGGGGGCGCTCTAGGATAGGGAATAGGTTAATTTACTATCCAATAACCTTCCCTAGTGTCCACGGGGACTGGAGTTGGAATAGTAAATTAAACTATTCACTATCCAGCACCCCAAAGCACTATGCGTTGTAATGGACTGCGTTGTAATACTTACGTTGTAAAGGCATGCGATGTAAAAGCATGCGTTGTAATGTCATACATCCGTTTCTTGGACGGCACAGATGAGGAACCCCAACTAATCATTTCTCAAGGCCCATTCCTGGATTTCTGACTGCTCACAAAACTCAGTCCTTATTAAAATATTTTTTCATTTGTAGGAAGGCAACAATGTATCCTCGTTCCTTTTGAACCTTTCAAATTTCATTCGTTTGTAGCTGTAATCACTCTTTTGATTACAATTTTCTCATATCACGTATTTTCATTCTATTTCAATTAATCTCCAGACGTTGTTTTTTCACATAACGTTCTTTTTATTAGGTATCCAATCTTTAATAACAATAAGACAGACGCAGCCAACACGTTTCATCGCGTATAGGGACTTCATCAGGGCCGTACCAACATTTTTTTAAAATATGCATAATTAATACTTTTCTCTTATTAAAATCATCTACTTTCTTTCATTTTTTCTTTACTTTTTCCTGTCAATTTTTCAAATGTTTTTGTAATTTTTAATATAGCATAAAAACATTTCAACTCTTAGGAATGTGTTTGTAAACATGCCTGTGATTTTGGCCAAGATACAATTAAGCAGCCGCATCCCCAACATTACCTGCAGATCGAAACAGGTTACATATGAGCTTTATAGCTTTGTATAGGAACAATATTGGAGCAGTGTTGTGTGATTGGAATTTAATACCGGATGCTTTATCCAACTGGCACATTAGGCCTGATATGCAAACAGATACAGTGCAACATTTGCAAGCGCATACAATTGTCCAAAAATAAAGATAGTTGCATGAAAATTTACAAATGACTCCCCATCCTGCCAGACACTATGGGGGAGACAGGATGCACATCACAAAAATGAGATCACATTAAAACGTAAGAAATGTTCTTGACTACAGTGCGGCACAAATGAGACGATTGGATGGGACATGTTTTCTTGTCGCGGGCAGCTCTATTTGCAATGCCCAATGATTTCTAACTATAACTGCAATGGTACCTTATCCCTCCATTACGTTATTAAAATTCTCTCGACTATGCCATGGGTTCATGCCATCTGCTTATAGGGCCACGCTGTGCTTGTGCAGGGGTGTCCTGCCCCTCAAGTATCCATCTTCGGGCTCCCTGGTGTAAAGCTGCACCAGGGTTTTCAGGAATTCAGTTTACATGCAATGAATCTAAATGGCAACAAATTGCAAAGCTGCTGATTATCCTGAAACCACAATGGATGAACCCTTTGAACACTGGAGCTGTGCACCAGTGCGCATACGCTGGATGTCTAGAGTGTGAATTGTAGGAGCTGTGCACTTGTGCACATCTGCTGTATGTCCTGAGTGTGACTTGCACGAGCTGTGCACCAGTGCGCATACGCTGGATGCCTAGAGTTTGACTTGTAGGAACTGTGCACTTCTGCACATATGCTGTATGTCCAGAGCTTGACTTGCAGGAGCTGTGCACTTGTGCACATATGCTGTATGCCCAGAGCGTGAGTTGTAGAAACAGTGCACTGGTGCGCATACGCTGGATGTCCAGAGTGTGACTTGCAGGAGCTGTGCACTCATGCACATATGCTGGATGTCCAGAGTGTGACTTGCAGGAGCTGTGCACTCGTGCACATATGCTGGATGTCCAGAGTGTGACTTGCAGGAGCTGTGCACTCGTGCACATATGCTGGATGTCCAGAGCGTGGCTTGTAGAAACAGTGCACTGGTGCGCATACGCTGGATGTCCAGAGTGTGACTTGCAGGAGCTGTGCACTCGTGCACATATGCTGGATGTCTAGAGTGTGACTTGCAGGAGCTGTGCACTCGTGCACATATGCTGGATGTCCAGAGTGTGACTTGCAGGAGCTGTGCACTCATGCACATATGCTGGATGTCCAGAGTGTGACTTGCAGGAGCGGTGCACTCGTGCACATATGCTGTAAGTCCAGAGTGTGACTTGCAGGAGCTGTGCACGCGTGCACATATGCTGTATGTCCAGAGCGTGACTTGTAGAAACAGTGCACTGGTGCGCATATGCTGTATGTCCAGAGTGTGACTTGTAGGAGCTGTGCACTGGTGCACATATGCTGGATGTCCAGAGAGTGACTTGTAGGAGCTGTGCACTGGTGCACACATGCTGTATGTCCAGAGTATGACTTGTCGGAGCTTTGCACTTGTGCACATATGCTGGATGTCCAGAGCTTGACTTGTAGGAGCTGTGCACTTGTGCACATATGCTGGATGTCTAGAGCTTGACTTGTAGGAGTTGTGTGACCGTGCACATATGCTGGATGTCCAGAGCCTGAATTGTAGAAGCTGTGCACCATGCGTGTATGCTTGATGTCCAGAGCGTGACTTGTTGGAGCTGTGTGCCCCTGCGTGTGTATGCTGGATGTCTAGAGAGTGACTTGTAGGAGCTGTGCACCCGTGCGCAAATGCTGGATGTCCAGAGCGTGAGTTGTAGAAGCTGTGCACCTGTGAGCTTATGCTGTATTTCCAAAGGGTGGCTAGCAGGAGCTGTGCACTCGTGCACATATGCTGGATGTCCAGAGCGTGGCTTGTAAGAGCTGTGTGCCCATGCGAGTGTATGCTGAATGTCTAGAGAGTGACTTGTAGGAGCTGTGCGCCCGTGCGCAAATGCTGGATGTCCAGAGCGTGAGTTGTAGAAGCTGTGCACCTGTGAGCATATGCTGTATGTCCAGAGTGTGACTTGCAGGAGCTGTGCACTCGTGCGCATATGCTGTATGTTAAAAGCGTGGCTAGCAGGAGCTGTGCACTTGTGCACATATGCTGGATGTCCAGAGCTTGTCTTGTAGGAGCTGTGCACTTGTGCACATATGCTGGATGCCCACAGCTTGACTTGTAGGAGCTGTGCACTTGTGCGCATATGCTGGATGTCCAGAGCCTGAATTGTAGGAGCTGTGCACTCGTGCACATATGCTGGATGTCCAGAGCGTGACTTGCAGGAGCTGTGCACTCGTGCACATATGCTGGATGTCCAGAGTGTGACTTGCAGGAGCTGTGCACTCCTGCACATATGCTGGATGTCCAGAGCGTGGCTTGTAGAAACAGTGCACTGGTGCGCATATGCTTTATGTCCAGAGTGTGACTTGCAGGAGCTGTGCACTCGTGCACATATGCTGTAAGTCCAGAGTGTGACTTGCAGGAGCTGTGCACGCGTGTACATATGCTGTATGTCCAGAGCGTGACTTGTAGAAACAGTGCACTGGTGCGCATATGCTGTATGTCCAGAGTGTGACTTGCAGGAGCTGTGCACTTGTGCACATATGCTGGATGTCCAGAGAGTGACTTGCAGGAGCTGTGCACTGGTGCACACATGCTGTAGGCCAGAGTATGACTTCTCGGAGCTGTGCACTTGTGCACATATGCTGGATGTCCAGAGCTTGACTTGTAGGAGCTGTGCACTTGTGCACATATGCTGGATGTCTAGAGCTTGACTTGTAGGAGCTGTGCACTTGTGCACATATGCTGGATGTCTAGAGCTTGACTTGTCGGAGCTGTGCACTTGTGCACATATGCTGGATGTCCAGAGCTTGACTTGTAGGAGCTGTGCACTTGTGCACATATGTTGGATGCCCAGAGCTTGACTTGTAGGAGCTGTGCACTTGTGCGCATATGCTGGATGTCCAGAGAGTGACTTGCAGGAGCTGTGCACTGGTGCACACATGCTGTAGGCCAGAGTATGACTTGTCGGAGCTGTGCACTTGTGCACATATGCTGGATGTCCAGAGCTTGACTTGTAGGAGCTGTGCACTTGTGCACATATGCTGAATTTCTAGAGCTTGACTTGTAGGAGCTGTGCACTTGTGCACATATGCTGGATGTCTAGAGCTTGACTTGTCGGAGCTGTGCACTTGTGCACATATGCTGGATGTCCAGAGCTTGACTTGTAGGAGCTGTGCACTTGTGCACATATGTTGGATGCCCAGAGCTTGACTTGTAGGAGCTGTGCACCATGCGTGTATGCTTGATGTCCAGAGCGTGACTTGTTGGAGCTGTGTGCCCCTGCGTGTGTATGCTGGATGTCTAGAGAGTGACTTGTAGGAGCTGTGCACCCGTGCGCAAATGCTGGATGTCCAGGGCGTGAGTTGTAGAAGCTGTGCACCTGTGAGCATATGCTGTATGTCCAAAGCGTGGCTAGCAGGAGCTGTGCACTCGTGCACATATGCTGGATGTCCAGAGCGTGGCTTGTAAGAGCTGTGTGCCCATGCGAGTGTATGCTGAATGTCTAGAGAGTGACTTGTAGGAGCTGTGCGCCCGTGCGCAAATACTGGATGTCCAGAGCTTGAGTTGTAGAAGCTGTGCACCTGTGGGCATATGCTGTATGTCCAGAGTGTGACTTGCAGGAGCTGTGCACTCGTGCACATATGCTGTATGTCCAAAGCGTGGCTAGCAGGAGCTGTGCACTTGTGCACATATGCTGGATGTCCAGAGCTTGTCTTGTAGGAGCTGTGCACTTGTGCACATATGCTGGATGCCCAGAGCTTGACTTGTAGGAGCTGTGCACTTGTGCGCATATGCTGGATGTCCAGAGCCTGAATTGTAGGAGCTGTGCACTCGTGCACATAGATGTCCAGAGTGTGACTTGCAGGAGCTGTGCACTCGTGCACATATGCTGGATGCCCAGAGCTTGACTTGTAGGAGCTGTGCACTTGTGCGCATATGCTGGATGTCCAGAGCCTGAATTGTAGGAGCTGTGCACCATGCGTGTATGCTTGATGTCCAGAGCGTGGCTTGTAAGAGCTGTGTGCCCATGCGTGTGTATGCTGGATGTCTAGAGAGTGACTTGTAAGAGCTGTGCGCCCGTGCGCAAATGCTGGATGTCCAGAGCGTGAGTTGTAGAAGCTGTGCACCTGTGAGCATATGCTGTATGTCCAAAGCGTGGCTAGCAGGTGCTGTGCACTCGTGCACATATGCTGGTTGTCCAGAGCGTGGCTTGTAAGAGCTGTGTGCCCATGCGAGTGTATGCTGGAATGCTGGATGTCCAGTGCATGACTTGTAGGAGGTGTAGGACCGTGCACATATGCTGGATGTGCAGAGCATGAGTTTTAGGAGCTGTGTGCCAGTGCGCATATGCTGGATGTCCAGAGAATGGCTTGAAGGAGCTGCACACTCGTGCGCCTATGCTGTATGGCCAGAGTGTGACTAGTAGGAGCTGTGTACAAGTGTGCATATGCAGTATGTCCAGAGCATGGCTTGTCATAATGTACGCTTGCACGCCTATGCTGGATATGCAGAGGATTGCTTGTAGGAGCTGTGCTCTGGTGCACATATGCTGGATATCCCAAGCATGGCTTGTAGGAGCTGTACACCGGTGAATGTATGCTGGATATCCAGAGCATGGCATGTAGGAGCTGTGAACTGGTGAATGTATGCTGGATTTACAGAGCGTGACTTGTAGGAGCTGCGCACCAGTGTGTGTACACTGTATGTTCAGAGCGTGACTTGTAGGAGCTGTGCACTTGTGAAGATATGCTGTATGTCTAGACTGAGACTTGTAGGAGCTGTGCTCTCGTGCACATATGCTGTATGTCCAGAGCATGGCTTGTAGGACCTGTGCATTGCTGCACCCATGCTGGATGTCCAGAGCGTGACGTGTATGAGCTGTGCAAGGGTGCATGCATGCTGTATATCCAGAATGTGACTTGTAGGATGTGCATGACGTGTATGAGCTGTGCACTGGTGCACGCATGCTGTATGTCCAGAGTGTGACGTGTACAGGCTATGCACACATGCACATATGCTGTATGGCCAGAGCATGACTTGTAGAACCCTCAAATAAAAAGATAGTTTATAATTAAAGAAGTACCACATGTTGCTCCCTGGTGTAAATGCCTTCCCCTAGTATGGTGCCAAAGATTGTAAATGTATAATCCTGTCAAGCGTGGCTACAAAAGACCTTTTGTTTGTTGACCACGTAGTGCTTTTACACATTGACTCTAATGCAGCCAGTGTGATGTTGCAATAACATGACCAAACTGGGAGGTGCAATACTGAACTTTGGTTTATTGTTTTTTACCCATAAATGTGGATTACTACGGGATAATATTGAGTATACTTGATTGGCATTTGTAGAGCACCCAACATGGCAACTCGATGGCATTGCAGAACTTTCTGTAGTCTGGGGAGGACTCTTCAGACAGATCAGAGGTTTCCATCTCAGGCGGGAGCCTGACTGGGCATATGGAGATGTATTGTTAGTATATGGAATGTGAATGCACCTTTATGGTTCCATCATGTTTGTCAGCATTTATGTGTCATTGGTTGTCCAGCCTTTTGCAGGTGGTAATCTACCATGGTATTTCCATGATCCCACGATATAATTGTGCGGCGATCTGGTTATTGCGTATTTCTCTTATTTTCTTGGCCCTCCAAACAGGGTCCATTTTATAGCCTGTAGCAGGTGACAAGCTATAGGATTAGTCGCTGGATTTATACTTATCTAGTTTAACTCCTACCTTTTCCTTCTGTTTATGTAATTAGTGGTTGGTGCCCTTAACATATGCCTCCCAGATTGTTTAATTTCACATTTACCTGTTGATTCCTTTAAGTCTAAAACATTAACATCAGTAGTGTCATTAAAAGACCATATGAACATGAATACACGTGAGTGTCTTCTTCTTCTTCAAAAGTGATGCCTGGATTTAATGGTCAGACAATCAACTCTTCGGTAGACTCCATGGATGTCTGAACATTGCACACTGGAGCTGCTAATCGAAGGATTCAGTGATACAAAACTCTTGAGTTCAGTGAAGACAGGGAAGGCTTTGGGGGTGTCCCCTTGAAACCATCAGCATGCTTGGTTCAGCCCTTTCAGTCATTGGATAGCAAACATTGTCACTCAAATCTTGAATAAACCCACAGGAGTGGTTTTGTCTCGCCGTCTTTCTATTGGAAGTCTGGATGTATCCTTCTGCCTCCACTTGAATGCAGCAGGGACTGTTTTAGATCTGACGAGTTATGTCATACGGTCATGCTATAGACAAACTATTATTTTTGTGTTACTGCCTCAAAGTTTTTACTTTTTTTTTTTTAAATTAGCATTCAAGAGCAAGTCTGACACTGAAATGACCACCTGGCTGCGTCACTCACCAGCTATCGATTGGCTATTTTAGTGTCAGACTCTCACTCAAGCACTGAAACAAAAAAATGTTTAAACACCAATGCAGTAACAAAAAAAGTTTGTGTACAGCATGAAAGTATGACATAAAATGTTTTTTTTTTACTGCACACGTTTTTTTTAAATTATTTTTTCAGTGCTCAACTGCATGCTTGACAATAGTGTGCCCATCTCACTGCTGGTCTCCCCTGCCCTTGGAACTTTGCCCACACAGTGAGTGCTGAGACTCCTTTCCCCAGCCACAGGAGTTCCTTTTTACCGCATGGCTGCTGCATCGTTTAAGCATGCCTAGAAGTCTGTTGTCGCTGTTGTTCTTCAATGCCCCAGAAACTTCTTTCTGCTAGTGACAAACATTGACAGAGCCCATGGGTGCGGCTTGTATATCACAGTATGGGCCAGAACTCTTGCCTTTGCCAATAGTTGTTTGTACCTGACATTTACCTCCAGGCGGATTGTTCTGAGTTGAGAGGTAGATACGTCACGTGCAGGTGTCAATGGCTTTTACTCTTAGTTTGCTCATGTCTGTGTGCTCTGGGGAACAGGACTGGCAGGCTCTTCCCTCAAGAGAAGGCATTATAAATTAAAAGACCAAGCAGTGTGGCCTGTCATGGGGTATACACGGCTCTCTATATTGTTAGACAAACTAGGCATGGTCCCGCCATATGAAGCAGGGGATATCCAGTTGGTAAAATTCAATTATGGAAAGAAGTGTCCCGCTATAGTGCTCCCGGCTAGTTTAGTTTTCCTCTGTCCAAGGATCACATATAACACATAATGATATAAAATAAGGGTGCACTTATTTGTTCAAAATTAATAGAGATATGACATAAAGATAATTGTAACTTCAAGTATCCTTCCTCTAAGATAATTATATGTATTTCTACCAATGAAATAAACTGAATCCAATTTCGTTTTTATTTCCATTTATTTTGTCAAAATGATGTTCCGCTCACTTTTTGATACACCATGCCAACACGTGTTTAGTGATAAATACTATTGCTTCCTCTGGGTATTCATTTTTAAATCCAATAAAAAGGTAAACAAATGTCTTTATAATGATAAAGAAAAAGAAATTAACAAAAGTAACTTGTTAATCCTTAAAAAAGGAAAATAATATGCAATAGAACCCTATTGTGGTCGACAACTCACATACATTCAAATAACAATCGTGAAATCTTCTCAAATTTTACGTTGTATATGTATTTCTAACTGTGATGCAATTATGAAAATCCACAGAAGCTCAGAATGGTGGATTTATATTTATACACTTCAATATTTGCATCTTACAATATAAAAGTGACAGTGCTTTAAGTATATATAACTCAGAGATTTGAAATAATACATCAAAATTGTATGTAGATAGATATATGTCACGATTTTCTGATATGCCTTAAAGTATTCTCAGGCATACTGCCATCCAGAATAAGAAATCAAGTACAGTTTCAGTACATTTTCTGATCTTATGAGCGTTCATAATTAGAAAAGAATGTGCTTTCTTTTAATTTATCATATTTCAAGTAAATAAATCATATTTGTCTCTTGATTTCACATTATATAAGAGTATTTTTAAAGAATAGAACATTTGGTCAGCTGGCTACATTCATATTGTGCTAAATTACATTGAACATAGAAAAACTGAATAATTTGTTCAGTTTGAATCATGTATCTGTTTCTGAAATGAAATGCCAATTAAAATCAGATTAGAATCTTGGTTTCATGTCATTTAAGTGTATTTTTAAGAATAGAACAATGGTCAACTGTCTACCGTCATATTGTGCTAATTTACATTAAATATAGAAAAACAGAATACTATGTTCAGTTAATGGATCACTCATCCCTTTCTGAAAATGAACATGCCTTCATTTAAGGAAGCACCACAATATGACTTGTTTAAAGTGTCATTGACATTACTATTGTCTCTTTTCTAAGTGTACATATCTCAGGTCAAAATGAATGCTTTGGTGTGGATTTCTGGTAGTAGAGGTGTGTTGTATTTAGCCTGTCTTCTTTCTACCTCTGGGGATTTCATAGTCACTCACATGATGTCACCACTGGAACCTTGGGTGACATCATGGAGTGTTTGGGGCTTGACCTGGTGACAACTGGCAGTTGGAACCAGGCAGGCTGAGTGGCAAGCTAGTCACTCCTGGTGGGTCTTCTCTGTAACTTAACTTACCATCTTGAAGACTTGAATAAAGTAACCTACATGATACCAGGCTCCAGCATCTATTTACAACATTTTTGGCGACTTTGAGAAATTTTGGAGCGTATTTACAAGGTGCAGACAACGGGAACAAGAAGAAAAGAACCCTCAGTGCAAAGCAAAAGCAAGTATTAACGAACTGTTCAAGATACTTAAGCCTGTGTGTTGAAAGAACTTCTAAATTAAAGAGAGTATGAAGCAGAAGACAAGACATCCACCCTGGTAAGTCCCACCAGTGTCCTGTGTAATCGGACGGCCTGCAAACCCAGGGTGTAATTCTTCATAATATTGTGTGAGACTTGCTGATGTTCACTAATGTGTGAAAAAGCAGTAATCAACATTGTCTGAATATCGAAATTTAAAGGCTGTTATTTAACTTATTTCAGCAAGAGTGTTCTGGTTAAGCGCCTATCACACTATTGGTAGCGCTTGGGAGTGCCTTTGAGATCTGTTATTCTCATCGTGAGGCAGAGTGGAAAAACGCCGGAGGTATGAAGACTTCAAGTTCACATGGTTAAAAACAGACTGACTTGTCACATCGTGTGTTGAAAGAATCACATGCAGCGGATGTTTTGAGCTGTCACATTGTGTGCCTGGAACATTTCAAAATTAACAGGCAGCGCATGTATTTGGAAAATGAGACATGTCAAAGAGAACAAAACGTAGCGCATATATTTGGAAGCTGTTTAGATGTCAGTGAAGAACACGAAGCGCATATGTTTCAAAGCTATTTGACTTGTCAGGGTGAAGTACACACAGCGCAAGTCTTTATGAACTGAGCGGAGTCATGCAGAAGGTGACTACATGTACTTTGGAAATGTTCTTCTTTAACATTGCGAGATGTGCCATGGATACTTAAACTGTCATTTTCATTTAAACTCGGAGATAAACGCGCGCAGCCTACCTTCTCTCTTTAGCTTCTTATGACGTGATTCCTTTGTCATGCACTTGAACGTTTGGCAGCAGAGGCATGCCCAGAGCCACCCAGCGCTGCGTGGAATGCGTGCCACCATTGAATTAGAGCAGTACACCGAGCGTCACCATGGAAACGACCCATGGGACTAGAGAAGAGAGAATATTACCGTTTTGCATTTAGGTTAACATGGCAGTGCGTGTCACATCACAGGGCAAATTTTTTTTTTACTTTTGGGATGAAACAGTGAGACCTTACTCGTGTGCAACTACTTTCCAGGGGAATTGAAGAACTCTTGATGGTGGATTTTATTAAAGGCTGGCACAAACATTCTGGATGGGACATGGGAGTTAAGCCCTGACGATGTGGGGAGTATTATCGGAATGCTGTTTATTTTTTATGGAAGACGTCGCGAATCTTGCCATATTTACAGCGTTTCCTACTACTGAAGAGAACTTTGAGGAGAACTCGGGTGAGAGACCGCTCACCGGAGCATGGGACTTTATTTAACATTATTTTTGCTGGTCATTTGTAGTGTTTGTCTTGTGCTTTCTGGGAGTGGTGGTTGGTGAGTGTGTGTGGTGGTTCATTTGTCTCATTACTGTTTATTTTGGGGTGGAGTGTGCCTTATACAATATGTTTCAGGGAAAAGTGTGTTTTCTTTTTGGCGTAGTTGGTTACAAGTTAATGGCGTATACAGTGAGTACCTGCGTAGTGTTGCGTTTGGACTGCTGTGAGCCACATGGAGTATTTTCAGGTGTCGTGAGTGGCGTGTGAGTGGCAAGAGTCGTATTATTGTGCACCTACAGGGTGGTGTGCATTTATGGTTTGTTGTTTTTTGGGGTCAGGAGGGCCCTGTACAGTTTATTATAGGAGGAGTTGTTCTTGGAATCTGTATACATGGTTTCCATGTGTGGTTGAGTGTTGGGAGTTATAAACTCATACTCCTATTTTAAAGATGTGTACCCTGTCTCTTTTGTGGTTTTGGGGTTATTATTGTATCCCAGTTATAGTTCACGGGGAGAGCTGTACCCCGTTACGTTGTAGAGTTTGTTCTTAAAAATTTAAGGGTGGTGAGTTCCTCATTTTGGAAGTTGGGGACAGAGCAATGGCTACTCCAAGGTGTAGGTCACGGGGAGGGTTGTACCCCGTTACGGAGCTAAGTGGTCTCCATAAATTTTTTTCGTCTAATTTAGTTTGTGTTTGTGTTTCCCAAGGAAAGGGGATGAGACTTGGGACTAGTTGTGTTTGGGATGTGTTGTCGTTGACTTGTATTTGTAACTGTTTGGGATGTGTTTGTTCTCCATCTGTGGAATGGATGCTATGTGTACTTTCATATGGATGTGTACACACATGCTAATTTTATCTATTGTATTTCCATCTTGTTGATTTCCCTAAAGAAAGGAGATGTGTTGTATTTAGCCTGTCTTCTTTCTACCTCTGGGGATTTCATAGTCACTCACATGATGTCACCACTGGAACCTTGGGTGACATCATGGAGTGTTTGGGGCTTGACCTGGTGACAACTGGCAGTTGGAACCAGGCAGGCTGAGTGGCAAGCTAGTCACTCCTGGTGGGTCTTCTCTGTAACTTAACTTACCATCTTGAAGACTTGAATAAAGTAACCTACATGATACCAGGCTCCAGCATCTATTTACAACAAGGTGTCTAAGGTCAACCTGACATAAGGGGGTCTATTCACAAACTGCTTTGGTAATATGTAAAGTAGCAGTACAGTAGTACTACTTATGTATTGCAAAATGCAATTTGGAAATCTGTGGCAGAAGACCTTTTAAATAAAGATACTATTGTTAGGTTGTTTTTTTGTTGTTGTTGTAAAATGAATATTAATACATTATTGAGTATTATTTAACACACATTAAATTTGATTAGTAAATGTGCTGTAGCCTTTTCTTCCTACAAAAAATGATGGATGAAAAGCTTGTATTAATCTCAACCACTGGTAATTATTCGGGCCTCATCCTGGTCCATCGGTTTTTTTGCACTCATGCCACCTCAGTCTGGACCACCTCATATGCAAATCAATCTTGACCCCACTCCAATAGAAACACTCCAGACCTAACTACCAGGCTTGGTCCTCCTTGAATGGAGACACAAGCTACCCAGAACCGGCTCATTAGTTGAGTGCAGCTTGGTTCCTGTGGCACAGTGAGCACGGGACTCGCATCTGGTCATAATCGTCACACTTAGGGTGTTGCAAAGAAGTATACAAAAAAGTGATGGATGGAATGCTTGAATTACTCGCAGCTACTGGTAATTACTCAAGCCAGAACCCAGTCCATCGTTATTTTGACACCATATCACCTCAGTATCCTCCAGTTTTTAAAACAGCACACTACATTAATTTTAATAATAAACATATTTTACATTATTTTACATTTATAATATACAACAAAATATTTTTTAAAATATAAATGTTATTATATTTCCCTGCATTTCTTGTAGGGAGTTCTCCACCCTGTTGGCGAAGATTTCCACCAATAGGTGAAAAGTTACTTGTAGTAACTTTATACTAGCACAGCTCGAGACGAACACTTTGATGGGGATACGTCTGAAACTAAGGCACCCGTCTGGTCACTTCACAAGTGCTTTCGAGATCATCTGTGATTTGGAGATACATTTTAGACTTTACCACGCTATGATATATGTATATGCATGGTAAGTGAGATGTATCTATCTATGTGAGTTATTAAACAAGTTAACCACTCAAGTTATTTTACATGTGTTATCTTGAATTTGCAGGGATCGCATCCCTGCAGTGAGTACCTTCAGCCCCTAGTTTAAAACGTGGTGTGTGTGTGACCAATTAATAAATTAAGCCAATTAATAAACTAAGCCAAAATAATGTACTATATTGACGTTGGTCAACGTTGCCAATTTCTTCAGGACAAAGCTTTAAAAAATTGTTAATGTTGACAGAATCCACGTTAGGTTGCCACTCGCTTAACTCCCAGCTCTCCCACCTCCGCACCAATGTATGGGACACCAGAAAAAAATCAATTTCATTTTCCAGCCATGAATACCAGTGCAGAATCTCACTGACAGTATTTTAAATAACACTGCGGTCCTTTATCGCGTTATGACGCCTTCTATCCCAGTCACATTTGCCTAGAGCTGAGCTCAGCATAGCCATCCAAATGCTTATCTCACAAGCGTGGAGAAATTTAGGAAAAACATATTTCATGAGCCTAGAAGAAGTTTACTTGCAGCTGATTGGTTGTATTAAGGCTTGTCAAGGGGGTTTTCTTGAAACTCCTCATTGTTCATTGGCTGTTGAGCGCTACGGTTCTGAGATTGGCTGAGAGACGGGCTTGCCAGTTGTTCATTGGCTGCTCTGCGATGTCACCAAGAGTGCACGTGCCCCAGCACGGTCTGCCTGCTGTGCTTCCAGTCGTTCGTCAGTGGGCGGGGCTCCCTGGCTCTCGACCGAGTGACTATCAGCGTCCCACTCATTGCGCCTGAGTCCGGGCTCGTGGCAACCGTGAGACTGCGGAGCTCTCTGGGCTCAGTACGGGTGACCGTCTCTTCGCCGAGAAAGTCCGACTCTGTCAGGATTCCGGCTCCGACCCCGCACCTTCTTCCCCGAGCCGAGGCCGCATCGAAGGCGGTGAGTTTGACACCCTCTGCACCCAGCGCTGCAGGACGGGGGCTCTACGGCGCTTCGTGGGGGGCGGGGCTGCCCCCATGCATCACCAAAAGCTTGTGGTAACCCCCCCCCTTCAGAAAGCATTGCACAAGCATGCGGGGGGCTGTGAAAGTCCACTGGAATGCATTGCGCACGAGGGGGCATGTGCGCCTTCTCTTTGGGAACTTACCCTTTTTTTCCTCACTATATTGCACTTTGTGCATTTTCCAACCCTGATATCAGCCCCGGACAAAAGTAACATCAATCATTTTTTTACATATTTTATAGTAGTGGAAATAGCTTTGCACCCACTACGGTTTTAGTCTTCTGCATGTATTCATTCGCAATGCCAACGCGGAAGTGTGTTAAGCTATGCCTGATGGATGGTATTGACAAATAAAGCCTGCCACCCATGACGAAGTGCAGCAGGCTCGGAAATACATAGGTAGGCCTGGGATTGTGCTGAAGTTCCTTAGTTGCACGTCCCATAAATTGTGCTCTCCCACACCTCTCACATGCAAACCCCGGCACCACCGCCACAACAGCCATTATTAGGATCCTTTCCTAGCTCAGTTGCGCCCTTTCTGCAGAGGAGAATCTCCTGCCAGGGATCGCGATGTCACTGTGCCAGGTTGACTTGCAGCATGCCAAGTGCTGAGCACACAGTGTTTCCATGCGGGATCCGGGACACTTAACCCAGCCGCAGAGGTTCTCTTCCTTTGCTGCAGCTGCCAATGTCTGCAAAACACACAATTCGTATTGACTCCAAACTTGCCTCTTTCAAAAACACTGGTCTCTGTGTATATTATAATACAATATAATCAACATGCATGCATTTATGGCATGCCTTTCAGATGTATTTGACAAATACCACGAGCATGTAGTTGTATACCATTGTTTTGTTTTAACAGTTGAGTGACAGGCTGCACAAGTGTGAGGTGCAGCCTGGTTGGCTGTTATTTGTCGGGGGGGGGTCATACCCCCCTAGATCACAGCCTGCTCAGCAGTTTCTTGTAAACAGACCTCGTGCGGCTTTGTCAGGATCGCTTCACATGCGCAGCCTGCAGGGGCAGGTGCTGGCGGACGTCCAAGGCTCTGCTCTGCATCTGTGGATTGCATTCGTGGAAGATTCGTTTTGCGATGCCTTGTCAACACAGTAATGGAACAAACTGGGACTGGGGCCCTTTCTCATTTGGGATCCATAAATAATAGAATTGTGTGCTTTGTGTTCGTCTGCAGAGCCCCCCTCCTCCGAGACAACCCCTACCTAACACGTGCAACCAGCGATTCCCCTACGTAACCATGTTGGCCGCTGTGATACAATGCCTGGTGGTGTGATCACATGATCAGATCCTGCTCTGTAAAACATATCGAGGGAATGTGGGCGGGGCTTTTATTTGAAGCAATTGTTTACTACAAATTCTCGTACCATTATTTGTTTTACCGCACAAAATATTTGCTTTTCCTACTGTTTGAACAGATTGTTGTTATAAATGCATGTTTCTTTGTACGTTGCAAATTTGATACGCTAGTTTCTTAATACTACTTGAGATGTAGATACTGGCGTTAAAGACAATACAAATTAATTGTACTCGCTGTTGAATATTAATAGCAAAGCATTGACCCTATTTCGGCGTACACATCAAACTGGATTGGCGTTCGTAAAATGCGTGTTATTATCCATCATGAAGGTATTCATCTTATACGTATAGACTAGTTGAAATGTGGAATCATTCAGAGTGGTGATTCATATCTGCCGCTTCTAGGTTACTGATGCCCAACCACTGAGCAGTAACATAGTTTTGTTTGTTGACAGTATCCGCAGTGCACTGTCAGCGCCTCGCATTCATATAGAAATCTACGGTATTCTGATCAAAACAATTAATGGGAAAAAGCATTGAGGTATTACAGAAATGTGTAATGTGCTATTTGATTAATCGGATCCGAAAAATAATATAAATTATAAAAAGTATTCAGGGTTTCGTGAATGGTCGGTGCTTTGATTGGCTGTGTACGGCTCCATGCAAATTATATTACCCATTTTCTCACGATTTGAGCTTTTTTAGTGCAATTAAAGTGCTATGCTCTGTTATCCATGGAGATAAGAGTTCATGGGGCTTGACCCAATTTTATCTGCCCTTCATTCTAAACAGCCCGATCTGCGCCAGGCGCGTAACGTGCATAGGGCTCAAAGAGCTTCAGCGCCCCTCCCACCGCCGGACACACACCCACAAACACACTTATTGAGCTGCTGTGGGCTGGCTGGTCTGGCGTCTTATCGCAGCCACACCCTAGTATTTCACAAATCTTTAAAAGACCATTTACTTGATAACAAGGCTTTGTTGTTTTATCACCCGTTCCTAGAGCCCCCGCATCCCCACTCTGCCTATTCTTTAAAGTTGCAAATTACTTTTGCTGCCACCGTGTAAGAATGCATTTCCTGAAAAGTGCCCTTAGGCTATGTTTTTTTGCGGTTTTATACAGCTCAAACTCCACCTGAAGGTATTGATGCCCTTTTGCATGAGCACCAGTTACATTATGCAAGGACACATTGCTGGAAGTATTAGCCCCCCCCCGAAATGTGGCTCTACATTGCTGGAAGTATTAGCCCCCGCCGAAATCTGGCTTTAGTTCGCACCTGATCTGCCCCACTATGTGATTTCGCCTATAGCCTCCTGCAGTTACTCAGCCAGACTACTGCACTCTACAGAACTTATATAACTACTGCCACCCCTACACAACCTCTGCCACGCCTTACACCGCTGCCATGCCTTACATATCCCTCAGAAATGCCCTGTAAACCTTCACCTGCACCCTGTCTACCCTCAGCCAATCCCACGCATTCTCAGCAATGTGCCGCATGCCCCAGCAGCATTGCACGGATGACCCACACTGTGCCCATTCTCATCCAAGCTCTGCACATCCTCTTTCACACTGCACTTCATTGGATGATCTCAGCCTACGCTGTGTTAACACTTTCCACGTCCTCTACCACTCCCAATTTGTGCATGGTCTTGGCTACGTTTCCACATCTTTTGACAATGCCTTGCAAAATATGGTCCTGCATGCCCAACCGTTCTGACAAGCTCTATGCACTGTTAATATCTTCACTGCATGTTTTAAACCAATATGCACACCTCCAGTTTGCAGACTGTGAGCAAAAAAGGGCACTTATGCCCAGTGTTTGAAGTGGAGGGGATCGGAGGGGCACAATTTAATTTAAGTATAACAGTTCCCCTACTTTCTGTGAAAAGACAACCGTCCCGGGACAGTTAATTTCAAGAGCTGAAGTTGCTCTGCTGAAGTGTAGGGCATGATGTCACCAGTGCTGTGAAACGGAGGGAGGGGCAGACAACTAAACAAGCCTTCTTGGCAGGTACCTGCTTCCCTGAAAGAAATATTGATGAGCAAAACAGGTTAATCTGCAAATGTAAAGGGAGCTCTGAAGCCGGTATTGGCTTTGATTAATTGAATAACTTGACACTTCATGACACAGATTTATTATTTTTGAGTTGTGTTGTAAAGGAGTTACCAACTGAGCTGGGAAGTGTGTGCTTTTTAAAGTGGCGTAGCAAAGGCCCCTGCGTGCACGGCCCTTATTTTATATTTCAACTGTGTGTTCATTTATATGCACATACCCGATGATGAAAGACCGAAAAAAGATATAGAATATTTCGTTTTTTTGTCACACCTTTGACCCCACCCCTACGCCTATTCACCCGCCCCATTGTGCACAGCATCACTCACAGTTCCCTTACTTTTTTAAGTCTCTTTGACCGCTGATTATGTCCATCCTTATTCATAATACTAACTTGCCATGCTCTGCAGTGACCGTCCCTACACACCACCATCTGTCACCCATTCATGCCCTGCTCTCTTCCAGTGCACATTATCACCGTACACGCTGCATAACTTCTTCACTTCTTGTTCAGCCTCAGTCTAAAACCCTCAGTCATGCTCTAAACCGACAGCAACGCACACACTTACACTACTAACCCTTAATCAGGCTGTGCACACCATGGCGGGGACAGGCGCAACTTTAGAAACTACTTATTCTATGTAGAGAATAGTGAAAGCATGAAACGTCATCTTGTGTTAAATTGTTATTGCTCTTGTTGAATAGCTTTTGTATAGCTCACTTTAGTAGGGCACCACAGTGCCTTTTGTCAGTTTGGAGTGTAACTTTCCAAGCATTTCAGTTGCTGGCTGGTGACTGGTTCAGTTTTGTCAAGATGTGAGGTCAGGATAACGACTCTGTCCTTTTTAATGAGTTGTACGTTTTCTTTGGGTGAGACCAGAGCACTGCACCAGATTGCTTACACATTTCCTCGGTTGGCAAGGGTCCTTGTTGGGCAACTGTATGTGTGTGAGAAGTAGCTGTCCATTATGTGGGCGCTGAATGCCCAAATATCCAATTAATTGTATGTTGAGGCTTTGTGGGAGGCAATATGTGTGCTCTTGTAAGTTAGTTTATGGAATATCTTCTTGTGCTGTGCAATTTAGGACACGTAGAGACCCACATAAAAAGCACATCTGCTGTGGTGTGCGCGATCTTCTGCCTCAATAGTACTTTTAGAGCTTGTGCGTTTGACAAATGACGCGCTATTTGGTGTATGTGCTTTCGTTGGTATACTGACACCCAGCCATACAATGAATTTGAGAAAGCCTATTACTGAAAAATTGAGAAAACTGTGGAGAACACCTAAGAATCGTGCAGAGGGTGAATAGTAACATGGTCTGATTGGATGTTGGGGCTTGCAGAGCACCTGTCGTCCAAGAGTCTGATTTAGTCCTGGCTGCAATGGGGAATATTACGATTTCTGGAGGAGCCGCAAATCGAGAGTAGAGCCCAACAGCGAAACTGCCACCACTAAGCTATCTATACGTGTCTGGTGTAATCTCCTCTGGTGTTAGCCCTTACTCAACAAGCTTTTTAGCTGCGCCAAACTCTTGAGCTAGGCCCCACATTTGTATGTGGATTCCCTCTCTTCTGTTTAAGTTTTAATTCTCAGGCGCACCTACTTCCTGTCAGCACTTGACTCTCCAGAGAAGAAGCATCTTCTAGGAAGAACCCCAAGGCTATGTTGCATTTTATTTTAGAATTGCGCCATCAGTTAATTGGCTTTCTGCTGACTCGCTTAATCAAAAAATCATCTGTTGGTTGAGCGGATAAATTATACAGATGCTCAGGTCTCCAGACTTTTTTTCTGTTCTGCTGACATATGTGTTTCCTTTTAACAAGATGCCGCGGTGCAGTGCATAGCTTTGACAGGGTGTTACATAGACTTGATTTCGGTTAAAATAGCAATGTCTGTTTAACACTTTTTAAATTTCAAGGTTCACCTGCCTTTCAGCTGTGACATGTTACTCTAATGAGAAGCAAAACATAAACATACTTTTATTGGGACTTTTTACAAAATTATAATGACCTTTCCTAGTTTAGTACCAGCGAATACATAAAACACAGCTTTTCTTGTCACCTCAATTTAAACAGCATTAGCAAAGCCTTGAGTTCTGGTTTAATGTGCTAAAACATGTAGCACTAACACTTTGCAGGAGCCAGCAGGAGCAGAGAAGGCTACACTTGTAAAGTAGTCCTTCATGCAGTAAGCACTAGAGTAGGGGTGGAAGAGTACATCCAAACAGCCAATATATGTATATGGCTCAGTAGCAGGCTGTGTGTCGAAACGCGTGGACAGTGCAATTAGTGCAGGCAGATGGACAATCAAAATATAACAAAAATGAAATAAAGAAAGTTTATACTGCACCCGAGTCTACAGTGCCGAGTACAAGAACACAAGGAGCGAAACGAAGACAAGGAGACCCGATATAAAAAAAATCTGTGTTGTATAATTAAAAGAAACCATGTATAATCCAGCATAATACACAGTAGATGTGTATAATCTCACACCTGTTCTTAAGTAATTACTTCTTTACACCTGTTTACCTCTAAGCGGTAGGGCATCTGAACGTCAGTAGATTTTGAAGCCAGGTATTTTACTGCTAAAGCCCGTATTCCCATTGTTAGGCTAGATTCACATTGTAGGCCCTAAACTCTTTCACTTGTGGGCAGAACAGACTTCCGGTTCAAGATTCTGGAGTATCCCTCACATACGTGCCCAGCACACGTGAGACTCTTCAAACCGTAAAATCTGCTCAGCTTCGTTTCTTTCTGAAGGTTCTTTGGATACTGTTCTGCAGATTTACATCTTTGTTACGTTTACCTGATATTGTCACACATATCCTGTCATAAATATTTGCAAGGGCTTAACGTAGATGGCTCAGTGAGATGCACAATTGCTTCTAACACACCCAGCCACGGATCTCCAGGTCACAAGTTATAAAACCAGCAAGTCTGACTCAGCATTCCATCTTTTCGAGGTCGGTAACTTGACAAAATATACATTGGGTAATGGTAGTACCTGTTAGACATAGCGCTTAGACACGGCAGAGGTGTGGTGTAATTACCAAATTAAATGAAAGTTAATTTATGAGTTGGTTTCTGTACCAGAGAGGTTAAACTCAATGATTTTTCTGTGCACACAAATTTCTTTTTAGGTCGAAGTCTACCACACAGTGCAGACACCTGGTTTGATAAAGACCGGGACATTCAGAAAGCTGCCCTAGGGATGCATTACACCCATAGCTTTCCATTGGCTTTGTGGTTTGTAACTCACAATTTCTGGCTTTCTATTTGCTGGCTGTATTTGCTTAGGCTGTCCAGATTGAGTTCGTCCCTCCCATTTACCAAATCTCGTTTACTGTTTTCTTCCACTAACTCGTTTTTTGTATGCAGACCTCTAAATCTTGTTACATTTGCTCATCATTCAGAGTCAGATATCAAGCTATCTGTTTTGAGACAGCTTGGTTTTTACTTTTCTTTCTCTAACTTCAAAGTGAGAGACTTTATGTGACAATTCTGCTGAGTATCCATGTAAGAGGAGAGGGTGTTGGATGTTTTTTTTCCTTTCCACAAAACAGACACAATAACTGTGCTGATGTTTCAGAATATATCAGAATTAGTACAAATGAAGCACATTTTTTTCTGTAATCCTGAGTGTGCTGGAACTAAACATTTGAATATGATCAAAGCACATGAATACATACATCAATACACTAGATGATGACATTTGCACACATTATAGTTTGTGTGTAGTAAAACCGTATTTCGGTGCAAATGTAATGGTCATTAAAATTGAATATGTGTTGTATATAATGGCAGTGTGCTACCACACCATACATACTCCACATTACTCCACTCCATTGTATGCCCTTCCACTACATGCCACCCCATTCTACGACACTCCATTCCACTCTACGACATGCCCCTGCACTCCCCTCAACTCTAAGACATTCAATGAAATGCTGTGTTACTCTACTCCACGTCACTCTACACCCCTCCTCTACACACCACTTAAGTCGTTCCTCCCTACCCCACTCCACTTCAGTCTGTCCCACTCCACTCCAGTGTACCCCAATCTACCCCACTCCACTAGTCTTCTCCACTCCAGTCAACTCTACGCCACCAAATCCACTTAATCAAATCTACCCCACTCCACGCCAGTCTACCCCAATCCACTCCAGTCTAACCTAGTTCAATCTAACTGCACCCAAGTTATCCACCCCAATCTACCCCACTCCAATCTACCCCACTCTACTTCATTATGCACCACTCTAACCCAGTCAACTCCACTCTAGTCTACCCCAATCCACTCCATTATTATCCAATCTACCTAAATTCACTCCAATCTACCCCACTCCACTCCAATCTACCTCACTCCAATCTACTCAAGTCCAATCTACTTCACTCCAGTCCAATCTATCCCACTCCACCTGAATCTAGTGCACGCCGCTCAGTTCTCCAATCTACCCCACTCCACACCAATCAGCTCTAATCTACCCCACTCTGATGTACCCCAATCCAACCCACTCCACTCCAATCTACCCCAGTCCAATTTACTCCACTCCATTCCAATTTAGCCCACTCCACTGCAATCTATCCAGCTCATCTGCACTCCAATCTTCCCCTCTCCACTCAACTCTACCCCACTCCGCCACATTCTACCCCATTATCTACCACACTCAATCCAATCTACCCCACTCCACTCTACCCAAATCTATCACACTCCACTTCCTTCCAGTCTACCCCACTCCAGTCTCCCACATTCCACTCAAATCTAACCCATTCCACTCAAATCCACCCCTCTCCACTCCAACCCAATCTACGCCTCCCCACTGCACCCCAATATACCCTACTCTAAACTACCACTCCCCAAGCTACTTCCACCCCACTACAATCTACCCCACACCACTCTACCTCACTCCAGCACACTTTAATGTACACCGCTCCAGTCTAACCCACTCCTCTCTGATCTACCCCACTCCAATCATCCCTCTTTAATCTACCCCACACCATTCCAATCTTCCCCATTCCACTCCAGTCCCCTCTTCCCCAATCTATCTAACTCCACTCCAATTTCGACTCCACTCAAATCTATGCAACTCCAATCCACCCCACTCCAATCTACCCCACTTCACTATACCTCTGTCTACCACAGTCCATTCTACTCTACCAAATCTGCCCCACTCCAGTCCAATCTACCACATGCCACCTAAACCTACCCCACTCCAGTCCAATATAACCCACCCTACTCCACACCACACCAGACTTCCATACTCCAGTCTACCCCATCCAATCCACCCTTCTCCAATCTACCCCAGTCTACTCCACACCAATCTACTCCAACCTAAACCAATCTACCCCACTCTCTACTCCAACCTATCCCATTCCAATCTACCCCACCCATCTCAATCTACCCCACATCACTCTAGCCATCTCCAATCTGCCCCCACTCCATCCTAATCTAGCACCACTCAACCCCAATCTACCCCACTCCACTTCAGTCTACCCCTCTCACCCTAATCTACTCCACTTCACCACTGTCTACCTCAATTCAGTTGACCTCACTCCAATATATCCCCTTCTAATCTGCTCCAATCTAATCCACTCTACCCCAGTCTACCCTACACTCCCCAATCTACCTCACTCCAATATACCCCATCCCATTCTACCCAACACAACTCCAATCTACCCCACTCTACCCCACAATACCCCAAACTGTCCCACTCCATTCTACCGTATTCCAAACTACCGCAATCTACACCCACTTCATTCCATTCTACACTATACTCTACCCAATATAGCCAACTCCACTCCAGTCTACCCTACTCAACTCTTCCCCATTCTACCACATTATATCCCGCTCCACCCGATCTACTCTACTCCTATCTACACCACTCTAATTTATCCCAATGTACTCCACCCCAATCTACCACAGTCTACCCCAAGTTAATGTACTGCACCCCAATCTACCACACTAATCTACCCAACTCCAATCTACTCCACTCCATTCTACCCCACACCACCCTACTCCATTCTACCCCAACATTGTGCACTAATCTACACCACTCCATTCTACCCCAGTCTACCCCACTCCAATCTACCCATCGCCACCCCACACCGGTAACTTTTAGACATGCTGAACAGCAGCCACACTGGCGTACATAATGGCTAAAACACATTGCCAAAACTAACAGCTATTGCATAGACAAGACTTATTGGCTTTGAAATGCTTGTCATGTTTCTGATCCTTTCTCTACAGACAAACACGGAGTCTGAAGCAGTTAATTTGGAGCAGTTACCCAATGTGCTGTGCAATTACTTGCTTAAAAGACGCTGCCATTGTTTGTGGAATATTATTGTGGCTGTTCATTTTGAGTCCTGTTTGTGATGAGCCTCAGGCAGACGCTGGTAAACCAGCATTAGGGCAATAAACCTGCTGAAGGCCACAGGCGCACTCAAAGTCAGCACACTTTGCATTGTTTCCTCAGGCACTGGCCTAAAGGGCTCTTTAGGCTTATAGGGATACATATTCTGGAGGACAGGCACACACTGCTTTGGAACGTTTACCGCAGTAACTGTAGCTAAGGGGGTTGGATTGAGCATGTAGAATGGAGAAATGAGTTTCTCTTGTAATGATACTTGATTAGCGTTTAAGTGATAAACTTCTTAAATAAGCAAACAAATTAAAAGGTTTGATTGGAATAAGAAGTAAGCACTGGCTGATCACTGTAAAATGAGGAAGTTAACGGGTAACACAGTTCTCCAGCATATGTAGTTTCATAGACTTGAATACTTAATATAATTCTGTAACCAAATTTGTACTCGAAGCCTGGTCATGCTAAACCTTTGGCAATGGTGATTTTTTCTCTAAGCTAAGAATCTATTGTCAGAAATAGGCTTATAATAGCAATGTAATCATCATTCAGAGTAGCACAAGTGTGTGATTTTAGAGGTATTGTTCTGTATAAGCCTTTCAGGAATCCCTTGAATATTCATTAAAGAAATGGTGAAGGGCGGATTGTCTTATGTCTCGGAATCTCATAAGTAAACTCACACTGATTTATGTTTTATGCGAGCTTTGGCTAGAAACGAGTAAGGTAAAATGTGATGTAGATTCAATCCCATGGCTCTGCGCCTTACCCAGAAACATTTACATTTTCTAGTTCATGTCCCTCCTAGTAGATACAAGCATGACCGGTACTAAAAACTTCAAGCATTCCAGGCTAGGTGGGATCACAATGTCGCAGGTCTGGATGGCGAGGAATGGCGGGCGGCGGTGGCCTCCCCTCGTGAGGTGGCCATTTACTCCCAGCTCAGATTGTTCCAACTTAAGATGCTTCACAGGTCGGGACCTCTGCTGGTTCGCATGGGCTACGTCCCAGAGGGCAGCTGTGCGAGGCAATGTGGGCAGGAAGGTACCTTTATACATACTATTTGGGAGTGTGCGTTAATCCAGGGGTCTTGGAAACGTGTGGTGGGCCGGATGGAGGAAGCACTGGAGCAACAGATTCACTGTAACATAAATGTAGCACTGTTAAATATTTGAGACCCTACTGACTTGAACTCTAAAGAGCAACTGTGAGTGACGCATGGGTTCATGATCGCTAAACGAAATATCGCACGGCTCTGGAGGGCTCCAAACCCGCCAAAACGTATGGATTGGTCTAACGATATGGATTGGTGCATGGTGACTGAGAAATCTATCTACGAATCCAGGTGCCCTAATAAAAGTCTGGGGTCAGTGGAACTCTTACAGAGGGGAGATTTGTGCACCACCATGGACCAGAGAGGACTGCAGTGTGGTTCTAGATGTTGTATATCAAGGTCACTTTCTAGCTATAGTACTAGGTGCTCTGGGAGAGGTTAGAGCCTGACCACTGTATGAACCGCCCTGATTGCAAATATGTTGTTTTTGTAACATGCCTATTTTCTTAGTAACATTAAAAGAAAGAAAACTTCAAGCATTTTGAAGGAATGATCAAACAATCAAATGAGAATTCAGAAGAAGCTAGATTGTGGTGAAGAACTTTGCTTTTCTCTTTCTCTAACAATTTAGGCTGTATCAAGTTACTTGATAGGTTTCTGAAGAGACAATACACATGAGATCTGTGAACCGGGCCCGCCACACACAGACAAGGTCTAGCAGAAACATTTAGCATCTGATGGCGGAAATTTCCCTACAGTAAAGTATAGGGGAAAGTAAAAAAGGTTTATTAGGGGGAGGAGCCAAGATGGCGATCGAGATGGCTGCTTAAACGCTCGGCTCCGTGAGCCCTCTCACCCCGCACGTATATCCTGACATTTATCCTGTGCAATTATTGCATATCTAAGTAGGCGAAGGACTCTGTTCACTTACCGTCTGCTCCTGGTGCTTCTCCATGCGGTAGACCCGAAGAAATGCCCCCGATTGTTTGGCGGCCTTTCCTGTGCCGGGACCGGGATCTCGGATGGGAGGAGTATCCGGCAGCGACTGCAACAACAGCGGCCTCTGGCTGCGGAGGGGAGTCGGTCGGAGGGAATCTGCAACCTGCCGGCTGACGGCGATAGTGCCGACCTCCTCCGAATAGCAGATTGCTCTGCGGGAAGTGCGATACCCAGGACTGGAGGGACACCAAGATACTTGACCCCCCCTCAGTGTGATGCCAGGGCGTTAACAGTCTCTCCCGGGACTGACGGGTGCCTCCCGGGGAGCGGCAGAGAATTTGTTTAGCCCTTTGGTGACCCTCCGTTGAGATGCCTGCTTTGATGTTCGGGGTCCGCCTGTGAATCCTGTTGCGTCCTGGTGTGGTGCCTGGTCCTGAGGTGAGATGGAGAAGGAGGAGGCCGTAACGGCTAAGATGGCGGATGGCACCCTTTTCCGCCCCCTCCATCCAGACAGAGATACCGCTGTACAAGAGAGTCCCGGGGGTTGGCATCATGAGAAAGGGCCCACGTCCAGAGATGTCCTGGCTGCATTAACAACCCTGCAAATGACCCTGATCCGGGAGGCCCGGGAACTGGGAAGACGGATGGCCGCCATTGTTGTTCCGCCGTTCCACGTAGGCTCGGTTCCTTCCTGTGTAGGCGCCGATCTGCCCGCCTCTATGTCACTGACGAATGCCTCCGTTACGTTTAAGTCCGTGGAGTCACAGATAGCCTTGGTTCATGAGACTGCTGTGGATGTACCTGTTGCACATGTGCTTGACTCATTGGGGCCCTTGTCTGCTTGGCGAGTGACGGAACGGCGTCGATCCGTGTTTTTGGCGACCCCAGTGGTGTTTCAGCGCTTTCCGCATCGTGTGATTCCTTTTCCATGGCTGACGAAATTGTGTTCGGTCTGGAGGTTGTTATCGGTGTTGGTATTGATACAGGCAGATTTCCGCCATGCGTCCTTGGCGGGGTACTGGTGGCTGACGCCCTATGGAGCGATGACACTTCCCGGTCCTCCTGGAACATTTGAACCCCTCTTGCTATTTTGTGTGCCGATTGATAGCGAGATATACATTGGTGCTATGGATAGAAGAGGCCAGGGGTGAGATCATTTGGGACGTGGTGGGACTTGTTGTTGTTTGATGGTGATTTAAGTGACACTCAGCGGGGTTATAATTGATTGTGCTATACATGATTACTTTTTTCGTAGTCCTTCTACCATTGCTGTCTGACGATTATTGCATGCGATGTGGGGGGGGGGCAGGGTGGCCGAGTCGCTGGTCCTCCTCCAACGTTTTTTCTTCTTTTTTCTCTCTTCTTTTCTATATTTCGGGTTTCTTAATTAGGGCGACAGGCACGCTGCTGGGGGGGGGGGGGCGTAACCTTCTGCAGGGGTGCAGGGTGGGGGGTAGGGGGATGGGATTGTTACTCTGTCCTTTCTTTGTCTTTATGGCCCTTTGTCTTTCTCTTTTCAATGTCGTCGTCTTTTATGTTTCCTACAGTGTGTTTCGCTTTGGGGATGGGGCGTGGCTCGCACCGAACTGTATGTTTTTTTTTATAGCTATCCTGACCTACTGGCCCTATCCCCCATTACTTCGAATATATTTACACTGCTGGCGGGTTTTCTGCTTTTTGTTTGCTATTGTAGGAGCATGTATGACTGTACGGCATTGATTTTAATTTTATTTTTCCTTTTTGTAAATGGACCTTCTTGAATCCTTGTTCTCATAGTGTAAGTTTCCGCATGTATTCTGTCCTGGACGCTCTTCGGACCTTGATTTCCGTGCCGCTATCTTTTTCTGTATTGTATTGTTCTATTTCTGATTTGATTGGCGGCCGGCCTGAATGGTTGTAGGCCCATGTTTGTATTTTCTTGCTGAAACAATAAAGGTCCTTAAAAAAAAAAAAAAGGTTTATTAAACTTTAAAAAGATGTAAACATGTTGTTATACGAAATATTAATGTAAATACATATTATATATTTATTTTAGATGTAGAACAAAATTAAAAAGCTGCAGCTATATTAGCTTAATTTAGTGCCCTTTGTTTTTTTTTACTGATTTGGATCTAGCAACATCATAGTAAATTGCGTAACATGCCAAATAATCATCTGTTCAACTTTCAGAAATAGTGTTTCTGATGGATACCTTTACCTGCATATTCCTCTCCTCTGAATACCTCAGGCGCTAGATAGATGGGATCTGGAAACTTCTAACTTAGCTCCCCACTCCATTCTACCCAACTCTATCCCCACTTCACTCTACGCTTATCTACCCAACTCCATTAGCGCCAGTGCTAGGGAAAACGCAAGAGTGTGCCGCATTCTTGTGAATATGGCGCATCCTTGTGTATTTAAATTGACAGAGCACAGCGTTAGCAATTTTGGAGCTACACCGCGCTCAGCCAGTTTATTTTAAATATGCCCTTGAGTTCGTTCATCTTGGGAAAGCTTGGTTGGATTTATATTCCGTTTCCTTGCTTTGGTTTCTGGCCCCCTCTTTGTCCATGAGGTGCCCCTTCCCTTCTGTTCCATAGCGGCTTAACTCGGGCTGTTTTTTCTGTGCCTTAGTGTCCCTCTTTATATTGAGCTTGACAAGTAGAAACGCCAGGGTATCGCGAAGTAATGGGCCACCCTACGAAGATAAGCAAAGGGCAGGTGCAGGTGAGATACATGGACCTTGTCTGCATGTGTTCTAGAAATTAAAATGATGTGATGCTGGTCAGTACACAACAAAATAGGTGCCCCAGGGCAAACGTTTTAGAACACTTGGAGGGCAACCCTGCACCAACGAATACAGACATCCCAACCTCCAATCATGGAAGAGACTCTCTTTGTAAAACCACACAGTAGCTTAAACTAGAGTACTTCACAATGCTTGAGGCGGTCCTACTGTCAATAGTGTCTGTTGTAATTAGACTGTTTATGATGTCTTCTGGCTACTTGTTATATCATGGAAGTCTGAGAGAACACAGTGCAGAGTTAACCCCTGGTTTAGTGGCTCCAGGTAACTCCTCTGAGGGCTGTTGCACTTCACTCTTGGTTGTTGCAGCTTTAGTGGATACTGTACACCCTTCTGTGGTGCTTGCAGTGGTGTGATGGCTGTCAAAAGCCTCTGAATAAAAGACATCTTCTGGGCTCTAGTAAAGTACAGAAGATCACAAGGAAGGTGTTCCTCAGGCAAAGACCCAGTGTTTAACAGAGAGTCCTTTCTGTGCCTCATCTTCCCATCAGATCTATGCTCAGCAGGAAAGCACTTTGATCTTACTAAGGCCCAAAAGACTCGCGGGCGCAGGTGCGTCTTTTGGGATTTTATCTCTGCTTTGTGAATTCTGTGAACATTAGCAGCACAACAAAGCACAATGTTAACTCAACTGCTTTGAAAATCTATCCCCAAAGACACTCATTGACTTTTGAACGCTTTCTCTTGAATTAAAGAATACAAAAAAATTGATGAATAATGTGCTTGAATGAATCTCAGCCACTGGTAATTAATGAGTTATTGTTATTTTGCACACCATATCACCTCAGTTTGGACCCAGCCATATGCAAATCCGTCTTGACCCTGCTCCAATCGGAACAGTCCTCCACGAACAGCCCAGTTTAATCCTCCTTGAACCGGAACACAAGCAATGCAGGACCAGTTTTGCCCTAGTTATGGGCTCATCAGCTGGGTACAGCTTAGATCCATTGACACAGTGTGCAAGGGACCCACGTCTGGGCGTACCCATCCCACATTTCAATTAAGGCAACATTGAAACATCTTAGACTTCCATAAAAGCTCAATTGTTCCTCTTCATCACTTCTCTCCCATCCTAACTGTTGCTTTTCCTTTCCCTTTCTCGAGACTTACCTTACTTTTTTGCAGCCACTCCTATTTAACAGCGTAAATAGCACTATGTTCTACATGTTTATCTATATTTAACTGCTGAAAGTTTTTTAACGAAATCATTGGATAGTAATTTCGATGTTTTTTGTAACAGCTCCTTGAAAGACTGTTGCCACCTTCGTTTTTTATGACCATCAATCTTGGGTATGAGTATGTCCATATAAAAAGCCTAGTATAAATAAACAAGTCAACTGTGGCGTCATCCTGGACTTTTCTTTGCATGGAACACAGCCTCTAAACCCTTACAAGTGAGCAAATGGGTCTCTGTATTCGGATATCATATGCCCGCCACATCCTGCGATAAGCACTGCTTATCAAAACCACAAAGGGATATTTTGACCTCTGGCCTTTTCTGCAATGAATTCGAAAAGGGTATCCAGGAACTGATGAAAATCGAAGTTGTCAGGAGAATGAATCCCTATACAAATACAGCAATACAATTCAATACCATCACACTTATGGTTTCGGCTTTCACAGATATTGAAAAGTATTTTTTATGTCAAGGAAAATCACTAAACTGGTGATTTGTATTTGAGCATTAACAATAATTTCAAATAAGTGAAACATCACTCATGAAAGTCACTTATAAAAGTCACACCTGATAGATAATTCTGAGGACATGCACACTCATGACAATCAATAATAATGCAGGCCTAGTGAACTCTTGTGGCCCTGCCGCTGCCAACGGCCGATGTGATTAATTGCCCTAGTGCTGGCTTTTAGGTTTCGTCTGCACAGCGCTTGCCCTGTGCTGGAGAAATCTATTGTTTTTAATATAAACTTAAGAGACTTGCATCCAGCCTCCTCTATTTCCTGCTTCTCATTGGTTCTTGTGCATGACACTTAACTTTCCTCCATTTCAATTGGCTGTAGCATATTTCCCTGAATCCACTAATGCTTGTTCCTCGTCTGCTTCTCTTATTAGTTTCCCACTTCCGAAATATTGTTAACATCCGCTTTTGCGGAACTGTATTTTCATAGTTTTGCCTTTCACTATTGCAGCATATTTATATAACAATTTATCACTTGAGACATTAAGTGATTTGCATACATCTCAGTAAATCCATCAGGACCAGACGCTTTTCCCCTTTTCAGTACTATTGAATTTTATGCTCACTTCGCGTCTTTATTACTTCCCCATCTCTTATTACTTTACAAGTCTTTTGTTAAAGAAGGGTCCTCATCAGAAACTTTTCAAGAAGCTGTGATCTGTTTAATTCCCAAAGAAAACAAAGACCCCTCTTTTTGTAAAAACTATCGTCCGATTTCCCTAGTTAATTTGGACTATAAGATTTTCGCAAAGATTCTTGCTCTCCGTATCGACCCCATTTTACCTAACCTTATTGACCCAGAACAATCAGGATTTGTCAAAGGTTGTTTGTCTTCAGATAACTCCAGAGTCTTTTTTAACATTTTAAGTAAGGCCTCCTCTCTCGACTATCCCATTGCGGCAATAGCATTAGATGCTGAAAAAGCATTCGATAGGATCGGTTGGGATTTTATGTTTCAAGCACTAAAATGGATTGTTTCCTTACTAAACTGATTTCTCTTATTTCTTTACTTTACTCTGGCCCTAAAGCCTCTATTTTTGTTAATGGGAAAACTTCTGAGTATTTTTCTCTTTTCAGAGGAGTTCGTCAAGGTTACCCTTTGTCCCCTCTTTTATTTATAATAGCATTAGAACCCTTTTTAATGAAAATTGGGTTAGATGATAGAATTACTGGTTTTAAACTTGACACTACTCATGTTAAAATGTCTGTTTATGCTGATGACATCCTTCTATATTGTTCAAACCAATCTACTTCTCTTCCAACCTTTCTTTCCCAAGTTGATACTTTTTCTCAATTATCCAGATATCGCCTTAACTCGGACAAATGTGAAGTTCTCCCCTTAAATATTTTCTGTTTAAAACAGGATTTTATCTCTACTGGCTTCTCGTGTAAGACCTCTAAAATAAAGTTCTTAGGGTTATGGTTCTCTCCTACTATTCCAGAAACCTTAAAAGAAAACTTTGATAATATTACTAAAACTTTATCGGAGTCTATTGACCGGTGGCACCCGCTTTTCCTATCCTGGTGGGGACGCCTATACTCTATCAAGATGATGCTTTCTCCGTTAATTCTCTACCTTCTGTCTATGATCCCAGTACATATTCCTGGTTTTTACTTTAAAAAAAATTGATTCTCTACTAAACAAATTCCTCTGGAAAAACAAATCTCCTAGAATAGCTCTCAAAGCTGACAAGAATTCTGGTGGTCTCAAATTTCTTGACCTTAAATCATATCACTATGCTTTTTCTCTAAGACAATCCTCATGCTAGCTTTCTCCCGATCAATGTGCTCATCCTCCTCTCTGGTTGACTATAGAAAAAAAGTTTATAGCTCCTTTCCATTTTAATGAATCCCTTACTTTAACTAATAATATTTCTTATTTTCGTTGTCCCATACACGTAAAATTTTAGTACCACTTCTTCCGTCATCTTATCTTCCTCGTTAGATCAACAACCCATTTGGCATAATCACTTATTATGTATCAGAGGCCGTACCTTTTATTGGAAACCTTGGAGACTCAAAGGCTTAATTTGGATTTCACAGTTAGTACTTAATAAGATTCCTCTATCCTTCTCAGATCTCCAATCAAAATTTTCTTTATCATCTTCCTGTAAAACTCAATATGACTCACTCCTTACTTCTCTCTCACAATACCTTCTTTCCTTACCACCTAGTCCCAATATCCCTACCAGATGTTCCAGTCTTTTTCCTTTATTATCTATTAATATCTCTGCTTCTTTTCTATATAAAAATCTATTTTTCTCCTCTGACAGGACCAAGGGGAAGGTTGAATTGGCTTGGGAACAGGATCTAGCAGAATGTTGGTCTGTACCATTTTGGGATAAATTATGGCTAAAGATTCATAAGACATCAAGAGTAGCTAATACATCTCAGACTCTTTATTATTTTATTTACAAACGCCTTTTATTCACCCCAGCGAAGTTAGCATCTTTTTCTGCAAACTTTTCCTCAGCTTGCTGGTCATGCACATGTACCTCAGTTTATTTAAAACGCATGCTTTTTGAATGCCCCTCCCTCTCCCGTTTTGGCTTCTAGTCTGGTCCCAATTTAATAACATTTTCAAAACTCAAGTTTCTTTTTCTCCATCTAACGTCTTTTTAGGCTCCTTGTCACCATCCTGGACACACTCATCCCCCATCCACTCATTCATTGACTTGTTATTAGCAATAGCCCTCCATTTAATAACTTCCAACTGGAAACAAGCTGACAAAGTTACTTTTAGAGCATGGTGGAATGCTGTTTGTTTTCATCATAGGCTTGACACAAGCAATGTTACTTGCTTATCCTTATCCATTAAAAGAGATCTCTTATGGCTCCCTTTATCCACTTACTTAACTGATATAGCTTCAACCTCCGCTACTATAGTTAATGCTCCTGATGAAGTCAGAAAACCTCCATAAACCATTTGTTGTCTTTATAATCTAGTTCTAGATATAATTTTGATATTACTCCTTTTTTCATTATTGTGTTTTAAAGCTTATGATTATAATGTACTTACAAACGTTTTTGTTTATGAATAGAGATTAAGGTTCAGATATCACTTTTATTCTCAATGATTTAAAATAATATTGTAATAACTATTTTGATTTCTTCCCACCCCCTTCCCCTCTCTCCCTCTATTTCTTTTTCCAATTATCAGTAATAGGTATTTATTTGTTTAAATTTAGAATATTCTTAGATTGTGTTTTCTCTTATATAATGTTTTTTCCTCAATTTGCTTCAAATTTTCTTTTAATAAACTTTAAACTTAAAAAAGTGATTTGCACACAATCACAGGATGTTGCACTGCGCCGCCATAACTCGAACCAGGATCCCCAGCTCTTGTCAGCAGCTCTCGCCACTGTGCCACATCCTCTCCACTCATGTGTTATCGGTCAGGAAGCTCTTTCCTTCTCCCAGACATGAGTGATGAAAACAGCTCTTTATTCATTACATAGGCAAAACGGATGCATTACCAATGCTTGTTCATTTTACTTATACCATTGTACATATGCAGGATTGCACAAAACTAAAGTGCTCATTTCGTTGATGCTTGTTTATTGACGATTTAATGCAGATTGTCATAAAAGTTTGCAGACACAGTTTATGAAAATCTGCATTGCACTAGGGCATGTAGGTTCCTCACAAGGAGGCATGGGAGTAACATTGAAGTTTCATAGGAAGGTGGTAAACATATGAACTACTTTCCAGCTAGAATGGAAGTTAAAAATCAGTAACATGGTTACAAATCTCTGAGTTTGCTAGATGATTTAATCCATAAACTAAATCACCTAAAAAGGTTGCTAAGAGAGCGTGCCTGGGAAGAAGGTGAACAAGAATAGCCATGTAAACTATTTAATTGAATTCTTCCCTGACCAGTGACCCTGTTTTGTGTCCCATGTATATAACTGTTATTCGCACATGTTATGTGTTTTTTTTTCTTGCAAACACCCCCCCCCCCCAAAAAAATTGTCAAAACTAAAAAAAAATCCTGAGATAAGTGCAAGGGCAATGTTCATGTTCAAGTAGGATTTACAATGTTGCAACAAGGGGATAAAGTAGCGGATTACATAGGTTTGTCCGACCTTGTGTGTCAGCATATACTGTTAATTTAACTACAAGTTGTTCAGTGTATATGCTAAATTCTTTCAATACCCTTTGGCACAATTGACGTAAGCGACATGCGTTGCTGCTTTTTCATTTGCCATGGAGTTTCTAGTGAAGTTGTCCGATTAAATGCATTCTGGCATTGGAATAAGCGCAGGAGGCTGAATGTGCTCATCTGACCCGGGAAGCATGGAGGTAACACTAGCCGGTGACTGATCTGTGTGAAGCAGGTGTTGAAGGCATTCTGTACACTGGCTAAATCTGGACTGTACATGGCAGGCCATTTGTCATCACCGTCCGTGGCGGATAGTACCAGAGAATGTGGTACATTCCAGGAAACGCAACTTAAAACCTGTCAGGGCTTCCTCTGGTAAATGGTACAGCCATTGGTAATCAACACAGTGTAACTACGAGCAACATTTTTATAAAAATATTTTCCACTTATTTTTTACTTCTTTTGCACAATTTTTGAGATAATGCTATTGCTTCAGTGAAACACTGGAAGAGAAGTATTGTAATATATGACGCTTCTCTTTATCCATCTTGGAAGACTCTGAATGCAGCGGTCTGATTAGCCTGCTAATGCGAGGCATGATACCCCACCACTCTGAGGACAGTTTTCTGCTTTTGTGTTCACATAATAACTTGAATTTTCCCTTAAATACCAGTGTTTGGCCAGAACAATAGGTTCTTAGTGACTATAAAAACTAGGAATGCCAAAATATTTTTGGGTATCCCTTACCGCTTGTTCTCAATCAAGTTGAAATAGATAATGAGAGTAATTATAGAGAAGTCTAAAAATTACAAAAATGGTTCCTGTTACATGGAGATTTATTGTTTTTTTAAAAATAATATCTGGGCACAACTAATGCTGAGGTGACCTGTCTTGAAGTCTACTGATAAAAGATCCTTTAGGGATAGTGCCCCATTTATTGGAAGATTGAGAGGTTGCATGCAGGAGATAAGGGCCTGTTTGCATTTCTTACAGTGAAACAGTTGGGGAACGTTGGTAATGCAGAAGACTGCATGGGTTGATAATTTAGCTCTAGGTAGGCACACCATTCGTTTTTGTAAAATTAGAGCAGATGCTCTTCAGAATTGCAGGTAATTAGAGAGTTGTCTTATTTGTGTTGCAAAAGGGACCAGAGTTTGGCAGTTTGTACGAGGAGGAGTTCCCGACAGTGTGGAACCTTCAGAACCTGGCAGTTTTCAGAAGTGCTGCCATTTTGTATCTGAGGCTCTTCTTGGTTGGGGTTAACAGAGCAAGTGATGGAGAAAATTCTCCACAGCCCCTTGATTGGCTAAATGTGCAGTGCATAAAGCTTTGCAGGAGATCTGCCTGGCTTCAGAGAGGCAGCATACGGACTGAAGGGCTGGGGAATATGTTTATTCTTGGATGGGTATGGTGGTGTGAACAATGCAGAAGAGACCCATCAAAATGATTCATCACGATTTACCAGATTCATCAAAATGGTCAATGTACTGCTCGTGCTAGTTACTACAAGTTTCCTTGTTGGGTAGCGAAGGAACATACACACTGATGTGATTCAGGCCCCTCAGCCTACACAGCTGTGCTCAAAGAGTTGATGGTCCCTTTCATTTATCGAACACCGATATGTTGACATCCAAAAATAGCAGGCGTTGATCACCTTCACGCCATAGAGTAAAATGAAGTGTAGTGCAGTTTCTCACTGATTCTTCCCTTCCATCCCTTGAAGTATTTCCTTTTGTATCAGCTGATGATATGCTTTTGAACTTTATTTACCTTTCTGTTCTGTGCAGTTGCTCCACTATAAAAATATTTTTTACTTGCTGTTAAAGTTATTATTTTTACCTATGGATAGTTAATCGAAAAGATGGGATTTATGGAGATCTCACCTGAACGTTTAGGTGCACATTGGAGGGGCACTATAATGAAAAGTGCCAAAAGAATTTGAATCGCGAATGTAGTCCATCGAGACCACTCCAGAAATAAGATTCTGGTGCTGTGATTAATTCAAGGACATTCTATAGCCTACACATGTTTCTCAGATACGTCTGTTTCCTTTGGGCCAATCCCTTCCAATAGAAAAGTTCATGTTGAATGTGTTTGGCCATAACCACATCATAATAAAAACACAGTCCTCATGACCCGCCTTTTTATCCGGTCTTCGAGGCGGGTCGTACTGGCCTACTTTCGTAATATTGCCATAATAGTCAAACACATTTAACATGAAATTTTCTCTTGAATGGAATTGGCCCTGAGATAGCTGACTTATCTGAGACACATGTGTCAACTGCTAATATTTAATGTATTTATCACAACTATACATCCGTAGTTGTAAAGTGGTGCCTCTGAACTTGTTTTTGTGATTTATATATGTATATGTATTTACACAATGGATTATTTCTTATTTTACAATATCATTGGCTGACATAAAATACTCCTAGATTTCAATACTGATTTTGTCACTCATAACAATAATCATAGCGGACTTGCAAAACCATCTTCACATAATATATAGGAAGACAGGTTGAGTAATGGGATTCTACGCTTCCTTGCTGGCAACTTTGGTCTTGTGCTATCAGCAGGATTTCCAGCATTCCGCGTCTGTGCATGTTTTCTGCATCCTGATCCTCTGAGCCTCTTGTTACCAATTAGGTACGCTGTCATCCAGGGACAGGTCACGTTTATGACAAACTTTTAATGGAGATAATCCCATATAGATTGATTTTACGTAAATTTACCTTATTTTGATACCCCTAAGGACTGGCATGGCATGGCACGTAACGGGCAAAGGTTGAATATCCCAGCAGTAATCCTTTTGCTTGGAGATTGCTTTGCTGTACCTAAACATGTACATTTTGGCCCAGAGGTCATCCATCCATCCATCTTCTAGCGCCTAATCTGCACTTGTAAAACAAACAGAAGGATTATATTAAGAGCTCTGGTGGCCAGCCTCACAAAGCACGGCTCCCATTACCAAGAGTCATAATCCACTCCATCCCTTGACAGTGCAGTCATAATCATTATCCCTTAAGCAGACTGTGAATGGAGAGGCTTGCTGGGACAACCCGCTCTGCAAGCTCTTCTTGACAATGAACATGAGAAGTTCACTTTGAAGCATTATTAATTAATATTCAGCACAATCTGAGCAAATTGCAATATTCTGTGTTTTTTAGAGTGCAAAGATTTTTTTTAAAAAACCTGCATTTAGGCTTCACAGTTGAATGCTTTTGACGTTAGTGACACGTGCTGTAGTCCTGCACCCCCAGGAAACCCCTGCTTTGCCATTCTTTTTTGTAGCTGTGAAGTGCCAATTTAAATTAAATGAACGTTAAGGGTCCTGCTCAATGTTGCCAGAAACCCGATTATGTTGCCTGTCTTCACTGTTGGGTGCTGAGATTTGAAAGCTAATAAGTCGGCCTTGGCAAGACTTGCTTTTTCGTTTATTTATTTTTTGCAAACGTGTGCAGTAGACATTGATAGTGTAAATGTAATAAAAAGTAAAAATAACGGTCTAAATGTGGTGTGGGCGTTTGCCAAAAAAAGTAAGTAAAAAGGACCACTGCCTACCAAATTTAGCCTACCAGCTGTGGCACTGAAGGAGACTACTTTTAAGATGGATGAGCACATGTGCAAAATGCTGCCACTCTATGTGAGTATTTGCAGTGGCTGAATTGAGAGACCAGTTGTCCTTTGCTTTAGTCTGTGGTACATGGAAGCAACGTGAATGGCACTTGATTAGGCCAGTGCATAAAGATGGTTGACTGAAAGTGAGGGAGAAAGAGAGAGAACACTTTATACTGCTGAGTCAGCTGTCTGTAGGTCACAAATATAAAGGTGAATTGAACTGTATAACCAATGTCTTACACTTTGAGTACCACCCACAGTTTATCCGGCCTAGAACAGTAACTCTATAGGTTGTTAGCCACTTGTTTGCATGTAATCCCTCACAGTTTTAGCTGGCATGGATTGGCAAAACCAAACCGGCAGTCAAAGTCTTTTGGACTGGGATATGGATTGTCAGCCCTCTGAAAAGGAAAGTCACAGTATGTGGCGTCATGGTACAGGGACAAGCTATGCAGGTAATGAGATTGCAAGTGCCCTGATATTTGGGTGTTCGTGGTAGGAAAGGGCACCAGGGATGGACTAAAAGTATTGGTCATTCACAGTCTTAAAAACAGGTGGCAAATCGAGGAGACCGTGTTACTGGTTAAAGCAGATGTGACCACCCGAGAAAGTAAACCGAGATATAAAGCTTAATGCGAGTTGAAACTATACAGCAACCCTCAGTGAATCCCTGTTTGAGATGTGTTAAATTGCCTGCAGGAATACATGATCTAAAGAGCGAGAGGCAGGAATGCAACACCGTCCACACTTTGCAAAAGTTAACTGCACGCTCTTCCCCTGTTGATTACTGAATTCTGACAAGAGGTGATCATTTAACCCAGATCTCGGTTATAAAAAAGGTTTTAGTTGTTTAAGAAAACTTTGCTTTGAAAGTTGAAGTGGCAAAGAAACCGGTGATCCAATCCAGAAACTAGCTGTAGTAGAGACGTTCCTTGTCTTTGGAATTCAGCCTGTTTTACATTTGGAATAACTAGGAAATTAATGGGTTAACTGCATGCAAGCAATGAGCTTTCAGAAATGTGAAGCTTAACTGCTAAATGATTAGGCTGTAGCAACTATGCAGTAATAGAAGGACTAGCTTTGTGTAGATTGAAGGTTGGGACATGTAGGCTGTGCTACAGTATCACATGGTCTGCTTGCTGTGCTATATATGGAGTATATTAAGAATAGGATACCCTTCATTTGTGGATTTTCACTCATGTTTGAAATCTCAATATTGTGGAGTCCTCTTGGAAAAACTCTTATGTGGAAGATTCCTTCTGGTAATTTCAAAACCTTGGTGAAGGTTGCATGCAAATTGCTTTTTAGGTCGAAGCCTACTAGAGAGTGCAGTCTACTCCAATCTACCTCACTCCAACTATCTCTCTTCAGTCTATCCCACTCCAGTTTATCTCACTCCATTTCAATCTACCCTACTCTAACCCACCCGATCCACCCCACTCCAACCTAATGTACCCCAATACACTTCAATCTTCCCCACTCCACTCTTCCCAAATCTATCTCAGTCCACTCCAATCTTGAATCCACTCCAATCTATACAACTCCACTCCACCACACTCCACTCTACCCCACACCACTCTACCCCAATCCACCCCACTCTAGTCTTCTACCCTACTCCGCTTCACTCCAGTCTACTCCACTCTAATCTAACACATTCCACTCAAATCTACCCCACTCCACCCAAATCTACCCCACTCCAATCTACCCTTCTTCACTCCAATCGACCCCACTCCAGTCTATCCCACACCACCCCAATCTACCCCAGTCAAATTTACCCCACTCCAATCTACTCCAGTCTACCCTACCCCACTCCATTCCAATTTACACCACCCCAATCTCCACTCCATTACAATCCCACTCTACTCCTATCTCCTCCACTCTCCCCACTCCAATGTACCACAATCTGCTCTACTCCAATCTATCTCACTCTACTCTAATCTACCCCACACCACTCTACCCCACTCCAATGTACCCCACTCTGCTCCAGTCGACCCCACTCCAATCCACCCAGTCTACCCCACCCCACTCCAATCCACCCAGTCTACCCCACTCCATCCTACTTCACTCTTCCCCAATCTAACCTACTCCACCCCAAACAAATGCACACCACTTCCCTCCAATCCACTCCACTCCATCCCAGTCTAACCCCCTCCACCCTAATCCACCCCACTTCAATCTAGCCAACCACACTTCACCACAATCTACCCTACGTCAGTCTACCCCAGCTCAATCTACCCCACTCCAATCTACTCATATCTACCTCACTGTACCCCAGCCTAGCCCTGCCTACCCTACTCCACCATACCCCACTCAACTCCAGTCTAAGACAATCTACCAAACTCCAATTTACCCGAAAGTGCCCCACTCTAAACTAGCCCACTTCAATCCATCCCACTCCAATTTATCCCACTCCACTCTAACTAACTTCACTCCAATCTACCCCACTCCATTCAAATGCACCCTACATTAATCCACCCAATCTACCCTCTCCAGTCTACCTCACTCCACTCCACCCTAATCTACCCCTTTCCAATCTGCACTCTACTACAATTCATCCAACTCCACCCCAATCTACCCCACTCCACCCCAGTCTACCCCACTCCACTCTAATCTATCCCACTCCTATCTCTACCACTTCACCACTCCCGATAACCCCACTCCAATCTACCCCAATCTACTTTCACTCCAGTTTTCCACAGTCTACCCCACTCTGCTACCACAATCTACTCCACTTCCATCCATCACAAACTACCCCACTGCACTCCAATCTACTCCAAACCACTCCAATCTACCCCATTCCACTCTACCCCAATCTACCCTACTCCGCTTCACTCCAGTCTACTCCACTCCAATCTATCACATTCCACTCAAATCTACCCCACTGCACTCCAGTCTATCCTACTCCATTCCATCCCGCTCCAGTGTACCCTACCTCAATTTACCCCACTCCAATCTACTCCACTCCAGTCTACCCCACTCCTGTATACCCCATCCCAATCTACCCATGCCACTCTACCCCACTCCACTCCAATTTACCCCACTCCAAATTATCTGAGTCCAGTCTAACCCACTACAAGCAACCCCAATCTAACCCCCTCCAGCCTACTCAACTGTACTGTGATCTACCCCATTCCACGCCACCCCAATCTACCCCACCCAAAACCACTAACTTTTAACCATGCTGAACAGCAGCCACACTGTGTACGACATGGTTTAAAAACGTTGCCAGAGTCAATAGCTCTCGCGTAGGCAAGACCTACTGGCTTTGCCAATGCTTGTTTTGCATGCATCCTTGTTGGGTGTGTTATGAATGCCTTTGTGTCCACTAGTGCCTCTCCTCCCACTCAAACCTCACGGTTAAAATCTGCCCTTAGCTGTCCCATTTTAAAATGCCGGCATCAAAGGTTTGGTCTCCCTCCCATAAGGCCAATGTGGCAGAGGGCCTCAGTGCTGACCCACCGTATTCCAAAATGGTGTTTAAGACACAGTGATCAGGATCTAAATTTAGGCTCATGGTAAAAATGTTTTTATCGCTAGGTTTCTGACCACAGAAATAACACATTTAGGCAAAGATGATCTTTCCTCCTATTTTGTGAATCGTGTATTTTTACAGGATTTAACCAAAGCATGTTCTATCAAACTTTAGACATTATTTGATTGTGTTTGTCATATTGTTTCTTTGCAACATTGATTTTAGACGGTTATCTTTAAGCAAATTTTATTTCATCATAGTGGCTTTACCTGAAAATAAGGGTAGCATGGTTGAGTTTGTGTTAAGGTCTGGGCGTTTGTGTCTAGCTTTATACGTGTCCTAAGCAGTGAATGTGGAAAGTGTGTTGAATGCACACTGGTACACTAAAAGTGCCATTCCTTGGAATGACAAACAAGACCTAGCACTGTGCCAAGAAACCATTCACAAGCTAGTCACAAATCATGTCACTGAATAACATGATGTTTATAAAGGGTATCTGTGCTTCTTTTGTTTTTTAGGTGGGCAAGAACCAGCTCGTCACTCGAATCAACGAGGACCTGTTCTGCAGGTAAAACATGCTTAATTGTGAACTCTCCCATTGGAAAGCCTATGTTTCAATCATTTTTTAGGTCTCGCCTGTCAATGCGCATGCGCATTGAGCAGAGCGAGACTATGGGGGCTTAAACAAAGCTTACCTACACTGGCGATTCACTGGCGATTTGATGAAGTGCATGTGCACTTTTAACTCAATGCGCAAGCGCAATTAGTTAAAATGCGCGTGCACAGCATCAAATCGTCAGCTTAGTGCCGCCAGCAGCTCTTCCCGCTCCGCCCCCTGCTGCATCAAAGGCTTGGCGCTGTGCCTCAGCCCAGCCATTCTCCTCCCCTAATTACCCCCTGCGGCATCAAAGGCTTTTTCACGGCCGGCCGGCCGGCCGGCCGGCCGTGCTTTCAGTTCACGGCCGGCCGGCCGTGTCTCCTTTTTTCTTTTTTTTTTTTTTTTCATTAATTGAATGTCTTCCAGCAAGCTCTCCTCATCCGTAGCTTTAGGTGTGATGACAGCATTTCCTTATAAGATTACTGGTCTCTTGGGAATATATGAGGGCAGGAAGCCTTCTGAATTCGGCTGATCATTATCAGAGAGTGTTTTGGTGAAAATACGGGACTTTTCTTATGCGTGCTGCTACAAAAAGAGCTCAGCTCTCCTTAGCTACGGGAAAGCTGTTTGGCTTACTTCTGCTCGCTCAGCCAGCAATTGTGCCATGTGGTGTGTTTTTAGCTTTACTAGCTCATTGCTGTGTACTGGCTTGCCACTTTGCTGGAATAAAGTACCAGCCATAACGCTGAATACGACTTTCTTTTAATTAGTTCACCAGTTTGCTGCCAAGTGAATTTGAGAGTAATAGTGGCAATCATGTTTGAAACTGCATAACGTGAGCGGAATAAGCTTGCAAGCCGCAATCACCCCACATCCACCACATCCACCACCTCCACATCCACCACCACCACATCCACCACCACATCCACCCTCACCCTCAACCCCTCACTCACCCTCACTCTCACTCACCCTCACTCACCCTCACTCACCCTCACTCACCCTCACTCACCCTCACTCACCCTCACTCTCACTCACCCTCACTCACCCTCACCCTCACTCACCCTCAACCCCTCACCCTCACTCACCCTCACTCACCCTCAACCCCTCACCCTCACTCACCCTCAACCCCTCACCCTCACTCACCCTCAACCCCTCACCCTCACTCACCCTCACTCACCCTCACTCTCACTCACCCTCACTCACCCTCACCCTCACTCACCCTCAACCCCTCACCCTCACTCACCCTCACTCACCCTCAACCCCTCACCCTCACTCACCCTCAACCCCTCACCCTCACTCACCCTCAACCCCTCACCCTCACTCACCCTCACTCACCCTCACTCACCCTCACTCACCCTCACTCACCCTCACTCACCCTCACTCACCCTCACTCACCCTCACTCACCCTCACTCACCCTCACTCACCCTCACTCACCCTCACTCACCCTCACTCACCCTCACTCACCCTCAACCCCTCACCCTCACTCACCCTCAACCCCTCACCCACACTCACCCTCACTCACCCTCACTCACCCTCACCCACCCTCACCCACCCTCACTCACCCTCACCCACCCTCACCCACCCTCACCCACCCTCACCCACCCTCACTCACCCTCACCCACCCTCACTCACCCTCACCCACCCTCACTCACCCTCACTCACCCTCAACCCCTCACTCACCCTCACTCACCCTCAACCCCTCACCCTCACTCACCCTCACTCACCCTCACTCACCCTCACCCTCCCTCAACCACTCCCCCTGACTCACCCTCAACCCCTCACCCTCACTCACCCTCAACCCCTCACCCTCAACCCCTCACTCACCCTCACTCTCACTCACCCTCACTCACCCTCAACCCCTCACCCTCACTCACCCTCACTCACCCTCAACCCCTCACCCTCACTCACCCTCACTCACCCTCAACCCCTCACCCTCACTCACCCTCACTCACCCTCACTCACCCTCACTCACCCTCACTCACCCTCACTCACCCTCACTCACCCTCACTCACCCTCACTCACCCTCAACCCCTCACCCTCACTCACCCTCACTCACCCTCAACCCCTCACCCTCAACCCCTCACCCTCAACCCCTCACCCTCAACCCCTCACCCTCAACCCCTCACCCTCAACCCCTCACCCTCAACCCCTCACCCTCAACCCCTCACCCTCAACCCCTCACCCTCACTCACCCTCAACCCCTCACCCTCACTCACCCTCAACCCCTCACCCTCACTCACCCTCAACCCCTCACCCTCACTCACCCTCACTCACCCTCACCCTCACTCACCCTCACTCACCCTCACTCACCCTCACTCACCCTCACTCACCCTCACTCACCCTCACTCACCCTCACTCACCCTCACTCACCCTCACTCACCCTCACTCACCCTCACTCACCCTCACTCACCCTCACTCACCCTCACTCACCCTCACTCACCCTCACTCACCCTCACTCACCCTCACTCACCCTCACTCACCCTCACTCACCCTCACCCTCACCGTCACTCACCCTCACTCACCCTCACTCACCCTCAACCCCTCACCCTCACTCACCCTCACCCTCACTCACCCTCAACCCCTCACCCTCACTCACCCCCAACCCCTCACCCTCAACCCCTCACTCACCCTCACTCTCACTCACCATCAACCACTCACCCTCAACCCCTCACCCTCACTTACCCTCACCCTCACTCACCCTCACCCTCCCTCACCCTCATTCACCCTCACTCACCCTCAACCCCTCACCCACCCTCACCCTCACTCACCCTCAACCCCTCACCCTCACTCACCCTCACTCACCCTCACCCTCTCACCCTCACTCACCCTCACCCTCTCACCCTCACTCACCCTCAACCCCTCACCCTCACTCACCCTCACTCACCCTCAACCCCTCACCCTCACTCACCCTCAACCCCTCACCCTCCCTCCCCCTCAACCCCTCACCCTCACCCTCACAACACATATTGTGTTACAATAGGTGTCACATTTGCGAAAGATAAAACTATTGGCATTGTAAATAACAAAGCTATTAATTTCGCTATTTTCAAAACAAGCACATAAATAAAAAATGTGTCCTTTACAATACCAATAGCTCAAACTTTCCTAATGCGAGACCTATTGCATTGCTGTGCTTCTCTCCCCTGCTGCACTCTCCTGCTCTCTAGAGATGTGGCCTAACGACCAGAGCTGCCATCTAAGTCACGTAAATACAAAACATGTTGCATTCCAAATGCTATAGGTGTCACATTCGCGAAAGTTATAACTATTGGCATTGTAAATGACAAAGCCATCAATTTAGCAATTTTAAAAACCAACAAATAAATAAAATATGTCATTTACAAGACCAATAACTGCAACTTTTCTACTGCGAGACCTATTGCATTTGCAATGCTTGTTTAACTAGATGCATCATCCTTTTTAGGTCTCTTTGAGACCTGCTGTAATAGGGATTTGTCCATTCAACACGCCCAGCGCTTCTGGTTTGTTAGTTGGTCTGCCTTTCTAAATTTCTTTACTCTGGTTGGTTAATACTTTCATATGTCCCGCATTTGTGTGCTTGGTTCCCTCCCAGCAGACATCACCAATAGTTTCCTTTGGTTAGCCATCTCTGACCACCTGTTGCCTTCTCGCTTGCACCCCCTCCCTCCCGTCTTTGCTGCCGTCCTTGCTGCCCTGCTGCTGACCTGCATGACACTGCTTTGGCTTTTGTAGCACGCTGTGCTTTAACTTTAACCATCTAAAGATAAAGCACAGCATGCCGCCATTGCTACAAAAGTGATTAAATAAAAAAACAGAGATGGGCGGAAGGCAAATTTATTTACTTTTATAGCAATGGCGGCATGCCACGCTTTAGCTTTAAACATCTTAAGCCAAAATGTGGTGTGCCGAGATTGCTACAATAGTAAACAAACAAAAACAAGCATTTACAATGCAATGGTTTTGCCTTTGTTAAAGTTAGAGCTATTGGCATTGCTCTTGACACTCTGAAGCTCCACTCTGAAGCTCCACTCTGAAGCTCCACTCTGAAGCTCCACTCTGAAGCTCCACTCTGAAGCTCCACTCTGAAGCTCCACTCTGCACTCTGAAGCTCCACTCTGCACTCTGAAGCTCCACTCTGCACTCTGAAGCTGCACTCTGAAGCTCCACTCTGAAGCTCCACTCTGAAGCTCCACTCTGCACTCTGAATCTGCACTCTGAAGCTCCACTCTGCACTCTGAAGCTCCACTCTGCACTCTGAAGCTCCACTCTGAATCTGCACTCTGAAGCTCCACTCTGCACTCTGAAGCTCCACTCTGAAGCTCCACTCTGAAGCTCCACTCTGAAGCTCCACTCTGAAGCTCCACTCTGAAGCTCCACTCTGAAGCCAGTGGCATAACAAAAGCTGAAACGCAGGACTGGCAGCTCGGAGCTCCGGAGCCCCCTGCCCCCCCACCACCACCACTGGCACGTCCCTAGCATTAGAACTCAGGACTGGGCACTAGTAAGCACTATATAAATATAATATACAAATTACAATTGACACGCATGACGCTGTGCCGATCTGCTACTCTCTGAGCTGCTGGAACTGGTCTATGCATCCTCAAAGATGGAGCACTAAAGGAGGAGAACGACAAGAATCAGCAAGTTGTAACATTCAGTGAAGAGCTGGTCCCGAAATACACAAGGCACAATTTTTGCATCAAACCAACAGTACACATTCGCTAGGTAGATGCCATTGCTATGCAATATGCCCCAGTTGTATTAGCCTCATCATCTGATGTGTCAATGTTGTGCAATTGTCCAAATAAACTTGCAGGCCCGCTACTTTTCTTCGAAGCTTGCCATTTAAAAAAAAAAGTAAATCATCCACTTTATTTTTGTATGCATTGTTTCTGAAGTGCTACTAATCACTGTTGAGCTACCTAAAAGTGCTTAAGAATAACGAAGCATAGGGTTACTCGCAATCATGCATTGTACTATAAAGGATAGAAAACCCTGTCCTATTCAAACTGCACTAAAAATCATGCTTTGAAGGGAGGAACACGCATTTAAGATACAAACTCTTATACGGTCCCATCTGTTTCACCCTTAAGTTTTACCTTCCTCCGGCGGCCGTGGTCGAAAAACGGGAAACTTGCACAGGACAGCGAGGAGGTTGCAGTAGTTGCAGAGAAGTTCAAGAAAAACACAGGGAGACATCAATGAATGATGCAGTAATTGCTAGGAGCTGTTTATATACAAAAATAGATGAGTTAAAGAAGAAGCACTGTATTACATCCAATGATATGTAACCTGTACCACTTATAACAATTTGTGCTCGTGAGGAAATGAAAAGCGCAAAGTGACAAGTGAAATCAGCTAGAGATGGCGCAAGAGAACAGTGATAATATTTACAAGAGCACATTAATAGTGGTCCAAATACATTTGAGAATGGCTTAGGATACATTGATTAATAAAGCAGAACAAAAATGTGCCAAGTAATTGCGCTAGGAAGTCGACAGCGTTTCGACCTGCTATCTATACAGGTCATTATCAAGACCAGGTTACAAGATATTTGAAGTGCTAAAGAGTAGAAAAAAGAATATGAAGGAGTAATTAATCGAGCTATAGTAAGGGGCTAGCATAACCACAAAAGGAGGAAGTGAAATGAGAGAATGGTACCTGCAAATTATCAATCGCGAAGGGGCAAAAATGTGAGGTACCCGGCAGGGTGATTTGCCCAGTGCAGGGCAAGTAGGTCACTTGAGAGTCCTGTTCGTGGTCGGTGGAAAAAAAGGGCGGGGTGGGAGAGAAAAGGAGGTGGCTTTCAAAGGTTGCCAAGGAAAACAAAGGCGCAATGGTGGACTGCAACTGGCGAAAACTGGCCCGTCTGGGGAGAGAAATCTGCAAAGGCTGGGCGGAATAATGAGAACTCACTGAGAAGTATACACATTCAGTAATGAGGGGGGTTCGTGATGAGAACGGGTCCAAGTTGGTACGGGACATGCAACCAATTAGATGACAAGTAGGCATCTGAAAAGTAACAGGGAGCAGGAGTTGAGTCAGAAGGGAGCGCAAAAACCAATGTTAATGCAAAGGGTGCGTGTCCAGAGCATAACACTCACCTTATGGTGTACAGGGGTTGATGTGGCAAATAATCGCCCAGGATCCACCGAAGGCGGTAGATGTAGAGCCACGGGAGCTGGTACGGAGAAATGGGAGTTCCGGGCACGGCATCCAGGGAATTGGGCATCCGGCGTTAGCGTCTATGGAAATTTCAAAGACGCAATGTGAGTAAACAGGACGAGCGTGGCATATGCTTGCGTCTGGTATGGGAAACGGAGATGGTATAAGGGGGGTATACACTTACTGTCCAAGGGATCCAACAGCCAGTAGGGCTCTGCTGAGTGCGGCTGGGGCTGTCGAGTGAATGAGCGGCAACGGCATAAGTCCGTGTAAGCTCAGGAGTTCAATCAGGGTGAGCGAGGACAAATACGTATGCAGATGTTATACGTGGGATGTGGGGGGGGGGGTCCCTGGCTCATGCCAGGACAAATTTCAAGGGGTCATGAGAAAAGGACAGTTAATGGAAACAGAGGAAACAAGCGGGAGGGGGAGCAAGGGAGGTGCCGGCAATGCCGGAACAGAATCGGGGGCGTTCCCGGCTGACGTCGCGTGACGTCGGCAAAAGCCAAAGAATGTCGGGAACGCCCCCGTGTCTGGTCCGGCATTGACGGACAGGCCCCTCGTCCAATGGCAAGGCTCCATTTACGGAGCCAGCCAATGAATGAGGAGGGCCGACCCAAAGCACACTACAATTCTCATCAGGTTTTCGCCTGCGCGAAAAAGATGCGCAGAGCGCATCTTTTTGGCGAGGCAAAACCTAAAAAGGCGGCTGCACAACTTTTTAATTTTATTTACTGACTTGTGTAATAACGGTGGCACGCCGCGCTTTAGCTTTAAACATCTAAAGCGCAGGGTGCCGCCATTGCTACAAAAGTCGATAAATAAAAAACCAAAGGCAGGCAGACGCCACATTTCTTTTCCATTTCTAAAGCCAATAGCTCTGCATTTAACTAATGCAAGACCTATTGGATTGCAAATGCTTGTCTAATCCCCTCTTGGAGGGAGATTTTACACCTTGAAAACGTTTTCCATGTGCAGCAACCCCTTCCTCTACAGAACCCTAAGACACAGGGGTGTTTGGGTATCCTTGAATTGTAGTGTACAGTTATGGCAGACTTTGCTACAAGTCATTTTAGGTGCATGCATTGTGAATGGAATACCAGTAGAAAGGTTAGCGAACACCTGCAAAATGCCTATTTTGTGGGCATTCTCAGTGTTTCCATTGGGCTTCATCGTTCCTATTCCCCTGGGACAATCTCTCTTACTACTCCTCCCTCCCCGCTGGTAGGAAGTGCCATAAGGTATGTGTCAGTCTTCAACTGTTTGATTGTAAATGTTTATTTTTCTAAACCGGGTTAATTGCTTTATTGATTTACCATTTTATGTATTGGGTAGTGCTGCCTTAAACTTGTAGGAGTTAGTCAGTATTCCTCAGCTTTAAGGTGGCAGTAGAGTTTATTTTCTAATGCAATTCCGTTGTGCAAGTTCAAGTGGTACCTGTTTTTTTTTTTTAAACAGGTCCACCCCACCTGGTCCGTCCATTGCAATACTGGCTAGTTTCATCATTAAGGGTTTAAATATCATATTCCGTAATCATGGCAGAAGAAGATCTAATTTTCAATATGGAAGGCCTCGATAGCGCCTGCGCTAAAAGGGAACGTTCGTCTGGTTATGCCAGCACTAAAAAAACAGGTGGTTCCTTGGACAATGCCAACGAGGACAGTGACGAGGAAGACAATTATTACATTTGTCCTATTACTGACGACCCAGTGTCCAACAAGTCCATCGGCAGCTCGGAATCCAACTACTTCAGCAACTTGGTGAAGAATGAACAGTACGCGACAAGCTCTTCTCCCAGGAATTACAGGGTAAGGCCCGAGACAATGTAGTATACAGTATAGCATGCTCAACTGGTGTGAGTCAAACCTCTCAGCACTTCAGGAAATCAGAGGCAAGCCTTATCTAACTAACTTTGGAGAGTCTGGTCAACAGAGACCTAACTTTACTGAACCTCACCGTACATGCCCAGCAGGGCTGAAACTGGTCTGGGGGTTTGTCTTCCTGTTCAGAGAGGAAGTGACCTCCCAGTTCGTTTTGGATCTGTTCCTATTAGGGTTGAACCAAGGCTAAATTCCATATGGTTGATCACTGTCTTAAGTGGTACAGTGAGGGGAAAACGATGGGCTGGAATGTGCTTAGAGTCATCTCCAGTGGCTGGTATTGCCCCTGAGTATCCTGAATGTGTGAGAGGCAGGCGTACACCTGGGAGCACTCCTGCTTCTGCAGTGCTTCTAGCTCCTACCGCTGTCTGCAGGAGTTGCGGCATGCGCATCTTCAAACGTGCAAAAAAATTTGGACTGAATGAATTGTACAACAGCACAGTGCAGTTGCATGCAAGCATTACATATTTGCTGATGTCATGCACACTAAAGTTACAGTCTGTGTTTTTGAACTGGTACAGCATAACTTTCATTCCTGTGTGGGAGATAAATGGACAACTGTAGATGGGACACAAGTATTTTACCAGAAACAATCTACAGTGATCGATTATGTAATTACTGGTATTAAATTATCGGTCATTGCAGATTGTTTCTGTTGGCCGCAACGGTTACACGTCCATTCCCCCGGATGTGGTATTTTTTGTGTCCAAGAAGAAGGCTCGCATTAGATGTCACGAATAGTTGTTGTTAATTTTCTAAGCTGCGTAGGGCTTGTTTTCACTGCCTGGTCGGGTTGCAGAAACGTGCGATTAAAGCCTCACTGTTAAGATTCACATGTATATGATCTGACCGTAGATTTTTTTTTAATATGTCTCCCGCTCTGTAAGCGGCCCCTCACAGTCGCGTATTACTAGACCGACTGTAATGTCACACCCTGGTGTTAGCAGGCCTAGTCCTAAAGGCCTGGCGAGGCAAACCACTAACGAGACACTCAAAAATACTAGTATGAAAATGATTTTTCTCCTTGTTAACACAGTACACCATTTGTGGGCCTGGCTTTGGTATCAGAAATACCGGCAGGCCCAGATAAAGAGAAACATGTCTGAAAAATCCACTATCGCAGCCTCGGGGTGAGTTGAAAGTTTGTTTAAGTCAACTTCAGAAAAAAGATTGTTTTCAGTTGCATACAATCGCGCTGTCTCAATAGATTTCAGGTGAAACACGTCTTTCTTTGAGCACGGAAACGGGTTTTTCAGGAACGCCCTGAGTTAAGTAGCGCTTTATTCTAAGCCAGAAAAGGAGGAGGGTTCAGCCCGCGTCTTTGTGGGAGCCCGCCCCGCTCCGGCCGCATCCGGATTACTGCCACACGGCTTCCTCCAGATGGGCAGCTGCTGTCAGTGGTAGCCGGGAGCGGATCATGTCGTTATCAGAGAGGCCAGCGCACAGTACATTCCGGGGGCCAGATTACATCATGCAAAATAAAAGCATTGCAATCTTGTACCGACATGTTACACTAGCTGACAAGCGCCTGATAACACGAGTCCGATCGCTGTAATAAACGCTGTTTGCACGTCGGATCATGCATATTTTACTTACCATCCTAAAATAATTGTTTAATCACTCCTTCATCTCACTTTATCCCGGCCGAAGCGGTTGGGTGAGTATTTATGTCTTGCCCCTAATTGCGCGTGCCCTGCCTGCAGTCTCCCTTGCGAGAGATATTGTAAAGAACAAGGACCAGGGCCTTAAGTGGGCAGGGTCCTGCCGGTGCTCTGCACCGCCAGTTCTAAAAAGTAGGTGTCGAGACGGGTCCCTAACGGCCTCTCCATTTTTGCCCTCACTCTCAGGGGGGAAAAAATAATCTTAACTCTGCAGCAGTACCACCTTCCATTGCATTTGAGGTAACTTCTAAGAGACTCGTTGAAGTTCTTTCACAGTCTCATCATTTCATAGTGGAAGCATTTCCAATACTATGTACAACAAAGCTATAGTGGTTGCTAGTTTTATCTTATGCAAATAACAACCATTGGCAAAGCCAATAGTCCTGGCTTGTTGTAGGAGTAATGTTACATGTAAATGGATATCTGGATGCAATGACAGAAGAGGCAAAATACCAATAGCACACTGTGCTAAGAACAGATTTTTAGCTTAGGTGTTTTTAAGCCACGCCCTTAAATATATCGACCCCCCCCCCTGTTTTTTCATCCCACTTAACCCGTTCGGTGCTGATGACGGCTCCCGGCCGTCATGAGTTACGGTGGGCGTGTGCTGATCGGAATGTCCCGCACAGGTGTGGAATTCCGACCGCAGCCAGGGAGTTAAAGTCCTGAAAAGGGTCTTGTGCAGCCCGCCCACTGTTTAACATTTATTGACTTTATTGTCACTCTTATCTGCTGCCATCTGATTGGCCTTAGTGTTCTGGCTTCAATTCTGCTTCTTTTAACTGGAGCACGGACCATGTAATGCTTACTCCAGATTGATGGCTATCATTCCGCTGATCGTACTGTGATAGTAGAGCCACTACTTGTATCTTTTTCCCTTCTCTGTCGTCCTGGATGAACCTCTTGCCATTTGTAGCTATGTTCTGCTATGCCACACGCACTTTAAAGAAGCACTTTTCTCCTTGAAAATGGTTGTTTATCGTGACACATATGTTATCTGCTTTTATTGCGACAACAGATGTTATCTGCTTCCAAATGTATTTTCCCTAAGACAAGGACATTAGAGCAATTGCTTTCTTTATGTGATAGGATTTTTTGACAAATGTTATCTTTTTTTATTCTTTTTCAAGCATTGAGAGATTTACTGTTTTATAGAGAATCACAGGAGAGTAGTGCAGAGAACTAACCAGCATTGGCAAAGCCAATAGGTCTCACATTTGAGACTCGGTTGCCTTTCGCTCCTGCTGTACAGCATGGGCATTGCTGACTTTGGCAATGATTTATAACCATGTTCTATAGCAGTGTGACTAAAATAATAATTTTAAAAAGGACTATAATGCATCCAGCGCTAATGCGCTTAAAAAAAATAAAAAAACGCATTAGCCTTGCTGCGTCACAGCACTTTTTAAAATTAGTTAGCCTCACTGTAAAGCATCAACTCCTCTATACAGCATGGCTTCACAACATTGCCAAAGGCAATTGCTCGCATAGGTGAGACTTAATGGCTTTGCCAATACTTGTTTTGAGTTTCCATCTATAAAGCACAAACCTAGCTGGATAGCAACAGAGTGACATGCATACATTTGGGATGTTTCACATTTGCTTTTCACTGTAAAATAAAATTTCACATATTTACAGCCACATTACAGGCCATATATACTTAAAGACAGTTCGCAAAAATGGCTGCAAATTGCACACCAACGTTTTGCGACCCGTCTTTGATTTAGCAATATCACCTCCATATTAATAGGTTGAACCACAAAATCTGTTGCAGAAAGTCCTTCCTTATGAATATTAATTAGGCAGGTTGCTATTTGCATCTCTGTGATTGACTACAAACACAGGGCTGGTGGCCGGCAAATGTCAGCAGACCACCATCCCTGTTGGATGGTGCAAAATATTTTTGCTTTTTTAAGCAGCTGGTGTTAAAGGAACTAGTGCTACATTCAGAAAAAAGTTAAGGTTTGGGAAGGAAGACTTTGTGTGGAGCAAACAGTGATCCTCTGGACCACTGCCTACTCCCCACCTGACCCCCCCCCCCCACACCCTCCAAATCATCTGTCATGAACGTCTGGACCCCTGACACCAATCACAAAGGAAAGGTTTGTCAGTAAGGCATCTTCCCAGTTGCAGATCACTTACCACCTCCTTTGAGGTGTGGCTAACTGATCCATGTTTTTTGACTGTAATTGCAGTTGTGAACCATTGATATATTTAATACCGAATTGCAAGTTGGAGGGCAACCCCCTTCCTAATTGCGATTTGGCTTTTCCGAATATCAAAATGGATTTAATACATACAGAAAAGCCATTTTGTGGTCTCAAATACTGTGATTTTGCTAATTGCAAGTTTTGCTATCGATATTACAAAAGGGATTTGTACATCTAGACCTACCTTTTTTTTTACATATTTACAATTTTAGGCACTGACTGGGATTTTTCCAGAACCACAGGATTTATTGTCGTGTGGACAGTGGTGCTGTAACTAGTTCTCTGAGGGGGGCAGAAGTAACTCCCGACCCTTCGTTCCCGAGCTTGAGCTGGTCCTGAACATCTCTTTTCTTTGCCTTCAATGGTCAAAGCAATTAAGGAAATGTTAGAACTTTACCATGTTAGGCATATCACTTCTATTCCTATTTGACCCTTCCAGTTCTGTCCTCTGTCCACACTTTTTTAGTTACCACTTTCAGGCTAGTTTGCACCACATAGTGTCCTAGGAATGCAATGCCTTGGGTGGTCCATGAACCACAGTGGCCCTTGTCTCTTGCATAGTAACCGAGAAAGAAAACATCTAGCTGGGGTTGGGTGTACTCACTACAGCACCCATTTTAACTGTCAACCAGTTTATTTTAGGTAATAGCATAATATGAACAAAATAGAGTTCCATTAAGTGGAAACATAAAATGCTGTATATTCCAATACCCAACAGTTTATTATCAGATAAAACATAAAAAGATCGTAAATATTCCATTTAAACTAGGCACTTTGTATTCCACCTAAGTGGAGGTCTATGCATGTTCCTTCAGCAATGTCTCCACCTGTGTGATATGTCTGGTGCCATTATATGCATCCCTGAGTATTACGGGATGCCATAGGAATGACCTGAGATTCCATTTGCAGTGGTCCTTTTGATGCCCTGTAGATGACTCTTCCTGTGTTGCTTTGCTTGATCATAATTCTCCAGGTTTAGAACCGTATTCCCATGTCTTACGTGTTTGACTTCATGCAACACAAGCTCTCTTTCAGGAGAGTTACTAAGTTCCGCTATCACTGTCCCCCTGGAAACTGAACCTCCCCTCGGGTCGCTTGTTGGTAACCTGTACCCGTAGCAAACCATGAAGTGTGTTGAAGGTGCGAGAAGATCTCTAAAAACCTTGATCATCTGTTGAGTCTATCTCGGGGGCACCCAAATGGTGAATATTAGCAGTCTTTATGGTGTCTTCCACATGCTCCAGCTATGTGTATAGTTAAATCAATTCAGGGACCATGCAGGATTCAATCTCCTTTTGGTCCTTGTTATCCTATTCCAACCCTGCAACAAAGTCCTCCAATCCAGAGATCCACTCACCACACACTGAAACTCACCCGTCTGTCTTCCACACCCTGATGTGCAGTGATGTAAGGGTCTCCTCAATTGAAGTGGTTTTTTTATCCTCCTTGTCGCGTAGTTCATGCAAGGCAATTTGTATTAAGAAATCACATCCTCTGGGCCTCTCTGTGCGTTCCTTACCCTTGTCTTGAGCACTGTTTCTTTCTCAGATGACCTGGAATGATGCCTCCGAGTGAGAGAAAATCCTTCATATCCCCCTCTGCCTTCCTTACTTTCCCTTTGGGGCCATGATGGTTTTCCTTGTCTCCCACACTTCTTTTCAATGCACCCCAGGTTGCTTTCTCCCAGGATGTCAGACCAGGCACTCAAAAATGAGCAAAGCTTCCCAGGCCCATTGGCAGCACACTCCTCAATGCCACCATCCTCACTTCTCATGCGCCACGGGCCCCAGCCACAAAGAGAGATACAGGAGTGCAGCCACAGTCCACCTCCTCCTAGGATGTCACAAAGACCGCCATGCTCTGTTCATGTAGGTGTTAGGGCTAACCCTCCCTCTCATCAGCCGCTTGGTTCCAGGCTTTCCAGTGGGCGCCATCTTGAACGCTGTTTTCACGTGGAGGATGCCTTCAAAGTTTTCATCGGCACGTGGCACCTAATAAGGTCGTCGGGAACCCCAGGGAGAGCAGGCGAGACCCCCATACCACCAGGTGCCCATTGCACACTGAAACACCAAGCCTGTGAGCCGACTAAGAATTGCTGATACAGGGCAGAATCAGAGTATGAAGAAAGGCCACCGTTCCAGAGCCCGGCAAGCCACACCCCACACTTAATGAATATTGTTTCCTGCCCTAACCCTCCATCTACCACCTCCTAACAAATATTATGTTTTGATATCCATTGTCGAGATTGATATCTGTGTATGCTGACCACCATGTTACCATCCCTGAGACTTCTGCACCGTCACTAACTTATAATCTTCTTGTGGTCCGATGTTAGTTAACCCCCAGTCTCACATATTTTATAGGTGTCACAGCATCCTAAGACACATATTCTACCAATAACCACGGGAGAGGACAGTCTTCACCACTGGAAATGTTATCCTAACCTGACTTGCAGTGTCAGAAGGTCCTCTGGGGAGTTGGCCAACAAGGAATTCACCCCCCTTCTTGGAAAGTAGGGCGTTTATTGAGGTGCTTGTTTCATAGGCAGGGAAAAATCCTGGGCGCAAGCCTGAGACTCATATGTGGCTTGACCAGGGCGTATGCTAGAGACGCGCATTTGTCTTTGGCTGCATTACATCTAGTGCAGACCAACTTTACTGTACAAACAAAGAGGAACGTCTATGCCACATATTTTAAATTGAGAGAGTGGAGACGCGATTACATCAGGTAAGTACGATATTCTTGTCTCCTTTAACTTAGCATGAAATATTGGAGAAAAACTATCCACCCAGTGCTATGGTGTGATCCTTCCACCAGCATCTCAACCTGTCGTTGGCGGTACGTGGCAATAAGATGTCTGCATAGAACAATATTCTTTTTTTATTCTAAGTTTCTCACCCCGTTTAGCCTCCCGTCACCCAGTCATTCTGCTCTTTCCCATCCTTTGATATAGCAGAAATCACAACATTGGCCTGTCTGATATAAATGTCTGTTATAAAATAAGAGGCGTGCATTATCCCCTTAATGGGTAACTGTTCTGCAAATTAAAGAATTAGCAAGAGATTAAATTGCAAAAGATTCGCCCTTTGTTGCTAGTGCTGCAGCAGGGTAATACTAGGCAGCCATCGAGAGTGCCACCAGCGAGGCAATAACAGATTGTCAATGAGAGCATACATTTCGGAACTATTGACAGGTAAGGGGTCAGCAAAACGTCACTTTCTCTGCCCCATCAAAACTTCTGGCCATTGGTGTCTTTCACCTCGCATCTAAAGTTAACAGTTCATGCTACATCCTCAAATATAATACAATGTGTTACCTTTTCATTCGAAAAAAATCCTTATTTTAGTTTTTTTTTTAAAGTCCAGGCCTGGTATTTTTAAATCTCATTATTAATCAAGACACTCAGTGCTCCCCCAAGAGGGCAGGAATGGCACTTTGTTTGAAGTCTGGTGCATAAGAAAAAAATCCTATAAATAAACAAGATTAAAACATTTATGAGCTTTGTTGGTATTTTTATAGGATAACAGATGTCGGGTTAACAATTCTCTTGACATTAGCGGTGATGGAATTTCAGTGTCATAAGAGCTATGGGCTAGTTTCAGCCCATTTCATGTTAATTCCAGAGTGTCCCTATTCTGGGCTAAATTAGAGGTAGTGACCTGTGTCATCTGGTGTGCAAGTAGAGCATGAAAGTGGATAGATTCTTAATAATTGAGGATTTTATTCGTTTTTTTTTTATCTGTTCATTGCATTTTTTAATACAAAGAACGATAATGGAGGCATTCAAGTTCAATAGGATACGAAGAACCTATCTTCCACCACTTGCAAACCCAACTCATCAAGGCTCCGTGCAACAGGAAGTGCCCCGCTGGTTTGCCATAAGTCTCTCTGAGATCTTGGAAGGAAGTCAGTTCACCTCCAGTAAAAAGATCCCTCATAATATTTACACCCGCGTCAGGCCATGCCTCCAGGCCGGTCCAGCCTCCGAGAAGTGGCAGTACTAGGTCATCCGTTTGATGATTTCATACGAGTATGGGGGGGTCTAGTGTGAGTTCTCTGTAAGGCCCTCCCCCATGCATACTGCGCTGCTCGGATAAGGACGCTCTCCCCCTCGGCTAATCAAGGATGGAATTTAATAATTTGTTTACCAGAAATTCATGTCTCTTGTATAGATCGGAAAACTTCCTCCGTGCAATTACCCGTATCCCACATAAGAGATTTTAAAAGATAATCGCTGTGAATGCTCCTTCTTGATGAGACTAACCCTGCTGTGTGTGGATCCTGTATCAAGTAATTGACGTCTGGAGAGTGAGAATTGTTTGCATTCCCATTTAATAGGGAAAACATGGATGAATGCTGCAGTGGTGAATCCATAAATAGAAATCTCTGGTCTCTAAAGGGGGAAACCCTGCTTTATTAAACTGAAGCAATGTATAATATTTACTCCATTTTCGTAATAACTTAAGGGGACTTAGTTATGTGCTGTTATCAGATAAAACTGGGTATGCCCACTTGTTTGCTTTTGAAGTTCCACAGGAATTAGTATGAGGTGGGAGAAAACACGTTGCAAGATTGGATATGACAAGGGAATTGCTTCACCAGTAATATCAAGAGAGCTGTACCCATGTCCTCTCTTGTTCTTTAGAAATCAATACGCTATACTTTACACAACCATTTGGGAATTTATTGATAAAAAGACACGATCACATTGTATTATGATATGTTTCTCTTTATTCTAACTGAGTGCACCATAAAAGCTTCAGACAGGCCACATTCTCCACGGCTATTTTCTTGAGGGCAATGTTTGAGCTTCTCAAGTTTCATGCTATAGGCTTTGTGCGATACTTTTCCAACCACAATCTCTTTTTAGTCAGTGACACACCTGCTTCTTTCGTTTCCGTGGTCCATTTTTTCCGTGGCAAACAATTCTCTTTTTTTTGTTGCTTCAATTCCACCCTCTAAGTCAGAGACGGCCTAGGGTTCAGGGTACCACTTTATTATACTTTGAGCCTTTGTTGTTGCACAAAGCCAAAGGATGTTGGGGTTAAGACTGGACTATCGACGAAATACTAGATATAGTCAGACTCTAAGGATATCCGTAATTAAAATGCAAGAGAAGAATTTACATATAATGGATATCAGGAGAGATCTATAAATTCCTTGGTTAGTCTGAAAACTGACACATCTTTTGATTTTTGCAATGGCTAGACATGCCTTAGCCTAGCTGGGTAAGTAAGCAATGTGCAGCTCAATGTACTATTTTCCATAAGATCACTGAAGCAGTAACACGGTTACAAGGAATTCATTCTGAGCTCTTGTTGAGGTCCTTGAATGAGAGTCAAACATCAAAAGTCAATACATGCTTTTTACGCAAACTCCTAATTACTAGTTGTCTCCCAATTTGCATGCTGTAGTAACTGTTTGTGCAGTAAAAATTGTTTCTCTAATGGGATGTCATGATTTAATTAACTATTGTTGAAAAAAAAAATGAAAAAAAATGCAAAGTGCGTTTGTTTGAGCATGTCACAACTAGCAGATATTCGTTAATGATTTACAGTGGATTGGCGGCTGTCTTGATATTTGCATGACTTTAACGTGTTCCATGTATTCTTTAGAGTGGCAAACCTCAAACCTCTAAGCATGGCACTTTTACCGATCGTGGTCGGGTAGGTTCTACCTAACTCAATTATTATTCGTCGCCTGCAAACAATAAGTCTTTGTTTCGTCTAGCAATCTTAAACAGTTCACAAAATTGAGTAAATCTTGTTTTTGTAATCACCATGTAGCCTTCATCTTCCACATTCTGTGTAGCCATTGGATGGAACAATTAGGCAAAAGTGTGATCTGATGCTCCCTGCCATCGACAGTGGAAACTTCTTCACTTACAGTCAGCCCGGTTGGAAGGTGTACATTTTCAGTGACTGGAAGATCTACAAGACGTGTATATGAACCTGTACGTAGGGAGTCCAGTTAGTCAGTGATTTCTTTGCCAATATTCATAGTGCTAAAGTACACTTGCCCGTAGAAGGGCAGCTGGGCGAGTAGGCAAAGGCAAGCTCTGGTGATGAAGAAGACCAACAACAAAAATTGTGAGTTGACCTTAGTTCACACCATTAAGCAAAGTTTAACCACCACTTTGACTGTAAGTTGATGAGGTTCCCACCTGTAGGTGACATTAGTCAACAAGGGAGATTTTCTGGGTTGCTGGATGACCTGTTTTCTGGGTTTTCTAGGTTGCTGAATGACTTGTCCAAAAATATGTTTGAGAATCTTGCCTCTTTTGACTTGGCAGCTCTGTCTACAACCGCAGTTTTGCAGCCGTTAACTAACACATTAGACACCTTTCTTTGGCACGTTGTGGTGACACCTTATCTGGGTTTGTTTCACTGCTTTGTGCATGACCTTTATTTGTTGTGGTGGCAGAATGTGGTTGAAGGCTGGCATTTAAGAGGGACAGGCCGCTGGACAGCAGTGCATGCGGAACATGCTGGTGGAGCTTCATTGATTTGTTGTATGTTCCACCAAATGCAGTTTTTCTCAAAATATTTATGTTGGGCAGCTCTCTACCTTTAAAGTAAAAAGAGCGCGGATAGGTTCTAATCGATATTCGTGCTCTAATGTGAGTTATCTATTTATTTATAGATTCTCCCCTTCAAATGTAAATGCCGGAAGTGCTTCTCGGATTCAGCTCTGGCATTACCTTTTATTAAATTCTTCTGCAAGTAAATCATAATTTTTAGCAGATTTTAGGTTTTTTCAATTTTCAAATTACTTTAAAGGTAAAATTCTGTCAAACATAAGAACGTTCCACGTGGCTCTGACCACTTTTATTTGGGTGTTGTATTTATTGTGCTCAATCATATTGGGGGCCACTGCGTATAAATGCCTTTAGTGTTTTTTATGCAGAACATGTTTATATGCTGAACTTACTCCCTGAAAATTGTATTACTTTGGCTTTTACGCTATTCAGAATTTCGATTAAAATGACTAAACAGAAATCAAGCTAACACAATTCATGTTAAGCAAACCAGATCAATTAGGCCCTCATTCCGAAGGTGCCGGTAACTGTGGTGGTACTCCCAGATCCGATTTACTGACTCCAGACAGTATTGCCACTTAAGTTACCGGCCACCGTGCGTTTTGGCCCAGAATGGGGAGTAACATGCCGTTCTGGAATTATGGGTCCAAACCGTATGCTATTCGCAAATCCAAGCTGGTTTTCTGGCCACATTTTTCTCGTGCTTTCAGCAGGTGAAAAATATGTGCAGGAAAGCATTTCTTTTTTAATTGTGCAGGGTGGTAATTCCACAGAAAACATGGGGAATTACTACTACGCACACCTCAGAATGGGAGCCCAAGTGGAGAAATATCATTTTGGATTTTCAGCTGTATTGCCAATGCCAGTTGGTGGTGCTGGACAGCTTTCTTTTCGATGATGCTGAAACTGTGACACTCCCATTGCTGCCTTTGCTCCTGTAGTTTGAGCATGCTGGAGCTGCAGCACCTCCAACCATTAGGTGCATCTCCCATGATCTCAATATGACGTTCCCAACACACGTCCTTAATTAGTGGGAGGAAATAAAATTTGCCTTGTTAATATTTTCAGTCCCTGTTAAAAAAAAAAAGCCAGGTTTTTGTTTTCAGTGAGTAATGCATGTCGAACTTGGAAAAACTAACACGATTTCCGAAGATTACTAATAGAAGGGTGTCCAACCTTAATCCACGAAGGCCAGGGCTATGCCAAATTTCAGGGGACCACTGTCCGTGTAAATGCCTGACATTAGATTATTTGTAATTTTATTTCCTGAGGATATTTTGAACATCTTGCTTTGACTTCTAACCCTCATTGCCCAATTTACTTTGACATGGCTCTGGCCAAGCGGACCAATGTTGGACACGTCTGCGGCAGTAGAACAAAACACATGTTTTCATCTGTGAAAGCAGCATTTGCCTTGCATTCGTAGCCTTCATTATGAGTTTCTGACTTCTACAGGAGACATGGAAGCTGGCCATTCAGAGGGCCAAGCACATGCCTGATCCATGGGCCCAGTTTCACATCGAGGACATTGAAACCGAGCACGCGACTCGCTACAGGTCTGTAACCTTCTGGAAGCAGGGATTGGCACTTGCCGTTTGGTGCAGGGTGGTGTACTATGCTGTGTTATGGTGTATTTCTTACGTGCATGAACACCTTACCTTCTTGGCATTGAGCAGATTATACCAACATAAAAATAAGAAAAAGTAAATCACATTGTATTCAGCCCAAAATGAGAGTTAAAAAATATCTCTTTTAAACAAGGCCAAAGAACTTTGACAGCGCAGAGAGGGCGGTAATTCCATTCTAAAAGTTGTTTCACTATAAGAAGGTGGGCGCATTTTGGGGACCTTCAAAAGAAATGTTCTTCCCGAATTTAGAGTACAAGACAGGTTGTATATCTTAAATTTGTTTGTAAAAGAAGATGGAGCCAGATCATAAACCACCTTGTGAAAGATGGTGAGAGATTTAAATTGAATTCTCTGTGCGTGCAGAAGCCAGTGGAGCTGGAATAAATGTGGTAATATGGTCTTTCATTGTGTGTTTGCGTCAAGTTGAGCGGCAGCATTTTGAACCCATTACACTTGCCTTACCTGCAAATTTTGGGTGGTTAAGGGCCAGATGTACCACCGTTTTTTGTGGTCGCAAACGGGAGATCGGCCCTGGCCTGAATAATAATGAGGCATGCAATTTGCGACCCCATTGGAAATCACTAACAGTGTCTGCAACACTGTTGTACATTCACTTTTGCGAGTCGCAGTTTACGACTTGCAAAAGTGAATGGTCGTACATCTGGCCTTAAATTACAAGCATTAGCATAATCTATCTGCAGCTAGATTTGCGTGATAAATACTTGTTTGTGGATATTCAAGAGAATAAAATGACACTTTTAAAAAAAAAAATCCATTTTTAAATGCCAGAAGCAAGTGAAATTAACTTTACAGATCTGGGCTTCAAACGGAAACTTAGCATCTAAATTGACTCAGAGACTTTTTACCGTGTTCACGGGGGAAGGTAATGGGCCCATAATGCTGGGCAATGGAGTTGAGTCCCATTTTGCAACACAGTTTTTAGTAATTAGGTCTCAAAAGGATTACATGTTAAAAAGTTAGCAGCCGCCAATTGCAAAGAAAATGCTATGCAAATTCCTCACGTCCTGCCTTGCCGGCACCACCTGTCCGCAGCTAGATCAGAGGTTAAGCTTAGGTCCAACGCTAGTGCCACAAGGCGCATTTCAGCATGAGCCTGAGTGACGGGCTGTGTATGTGTATGTGTTGTTTATTCTGATATACAAATCAACTTCCCTCAGATTTCTTCAGCCCTAAACTCCTCCTTCCGTCATGCCCATGCTCACTGTCTCAGCCAACAAGTTTGCTTTTTCATTGACATCGGCCTACAAAAATACCACTCTTTCATAAAACTTGGTTTCATAGGCATACTATTTTGTTACGTTGGATCTGCTTACTTTCCTAAATAAAAATTTGAAAAGAGGCACATTTTCTAACTTTCACTTGAGCACCACTGAATATCAGAGTACCTGAGAGATAATTGATAGGTGCCTTTCGCTTCTCAAAAGAACTGTAATTAAGCGAAAAAAGGACTGTCAATTCTAACCAATGCAGCCTTTCCTACAGAAAGACTGTTCTCCCAGCAGTGCCTACCTGCCCATAAGCAGCCTTTTTTAATAGAAATCCATCATATCGAATTAGTGCAGTAAAATAATAAAAGTGACTACGCTTAGCGTTTTCGAAAAGAATTACTGAAGTCTGTAATTTAAGAACCAAGGTATAGCAGAATATTTTCAATAAGATTACCGAAAGTAAACCTTTTAAATTAGGGGGCATGTTTACAATAGAAATAATGTGAATTTGTTAAATATATTAGAAATGTGTAAGGAATAAGCTATCATAACTATGAGATGTAAGAATCAAAAAGGGGAAGAAAGGAGTAGAAAAAGTACTTTTTTTAAGTGTGCACACACGCAGAAATGTATGTACAACTCCTACATACACACTTTCTTATATACACGTATATGTCCGCAAGAAGTATGACCTTGTAAAGAATGTCAGTTTCACCTATAAGCATGGCCGCCGTCTCAAAATATGACAGCCCCAAAGACTCACTGACCCCGCTACAGACTGAAGTTCCCACTTAGAGAAGCCTAGTTCCCTAAAAATGCTATCCCTTTAAAGTGGACCCCTCAAAGAGAGACTGTACTTCCAAGGGAAAGATTATCCCTTTGTATAACTTTTAACCTCAAAACCCTGTAAATACAATTATTACGCCCACCAAATTGTTGCTCATTTGATGAACCTCGAAAGAAAGTTCACTTTTTGACACTCTTTTTGTTGTAATTGAACGTGTGGCATGCAGAGCTGGGCAGATGTCCACGGCGAGCGACTAACTCGCTGAGCCACCCAGGAGACTGCCACTCTTGAAGAAGGACTGTCCACCCTCATGAGGCTGGGTCATCCTTCGCCGGGGCAGCTGGAACACATGTTTTTTTTTAGGACCATTAAGAGCCCCCAGAAGGCACATGTCAGAGGAAACGTGGTCTGGTCTGCATGGAAATGTATCCGTACTCTCGCCAGCAACCCTCAACCCCCCCGCACCCCGAGTGTAATATAAATAGGAGTTGGGTCTGTATGTCTGTAATTCCTCTGTTTCTCACCGTTTTATAGTCGTCTCACACAGGCCTAGAATAGCTCCGTCTCTCACTCGTGAGACCCCGGCCCTGGCCTCCGACCCTGGGTGCCGCAGGCTCCCCCCGAGGGCCCCGCGTGTCTCACGGGAAGGCGAGCTTTTGGCATGTGGAGCTGGAAATGGACGCGCTGCATTGTCCACCCTGTCATTCTGGCCAGGATGCCCATTGCAGGGACCATAAAAATAATACAAGGTCAAGTCACAATGAGCGGTTTCCATTCCTCTGCCTTCAATCAATCAATCAGTAGTTTTGTCGAGCGCTACTTGGCACCCGTGAGGATATCCAGGCGCTAGGATACCAGTGTTACTTCGCCAGGGTAGGAGTAATGGGGAGCTGGAAGGTTAGTTAACCAGTGGCACGGCATGGCACCCCCTGGGCCTTGTGAAAGTGCAGTACAAGCTCCCCTCGGACCTTTTGCTTTCATTATTTACTTAAATGCCACGAGGCTTTTTTGGAGGCACAGATAAAGCCCTTTGTGGTGAATGCGGAGCTGTGCAGGTGTTCCCAAATGACCAATGCAAAAACAACAGTTGATGGACAGAGTGCAGAACAATGTCATACATTCACCCCTTTACAGAGATCTGGGCCTAAATCCATCGTTTTTTTGCTCACCATGCCATCCCAAAGAACCAGCAGCCCTTGCATCAGGAAGCCAACCCACCCCATCAGCAGGGCCCCAGAGTGCAAACAACTGTTCGGCATAAATAAAGCCACCATTTGAAATTTAGGCAAGGTTTGGCTAAACTGGAATTTTTTACCCAAAATTTCTGTTAAATAAAACAGCCGTGTTCAAGTCCTTATGAATTTAGAAAATGAGGGGGGGGGGGGATAATGGATAAAAAAAAAAGGGTCTCCATTTTCAACGGGAATTAAAAAAGAAATCCTTCCGACCTTTGCAACTTGTCTATGGCAGAGACTTCTTGAGTGATATATTTCTTCTGTAAAGGGTAATTAGTCATGAGTGTGTTATGGTTTACTGGTGTCCGATATTGAGTGTCTGTCCCTGCGAAAGGTACTGTTGTTTCTGAGCATCCCAAAATACTTGAAATACATGAAATATTTGATCACTACTGTAGAGATGCGCTATTAAACATTTAGCCCTTCTTTTTGAGTTCCCAGGATGAGGTGGTGGGATTCCGGAAGGCCAGCACCTCTGATTCCAACTGGCACACATGCACCTAAATCCAGGGATTACACATGGATTTCCTTCAGAGTGGGGAATAGCATGCGCGCCTGGGAATACCGGGTCCAATTCAGCAAGTTTGTACCCATTCCTGAGGAAATAGCTGTTCCAAATCCACCCCTGCTTTCTACCTACTTGGAACAGATGGTAAATGTGCTCAGGGGGTATTTTCAGGGCTTTGGTGGTTGGGGTGCAGTTTGAGGGCAGCGTGTGTGAGGGGAGAGCTGAGGGAACATTTGATGCTCCCCCCATGGTGCAGCACGTGGGAGGGAACGGGCCAGGGTAGCACCCAACAAGGCTCCAGGTCCAGAATTTCCAAGACTATGCATTCTGATACGATAATCCCGGGTCTGGAAACACCAGGCTTCGTTGTAGGGCAAGAATAGTATCCTTCAAGGATACCGCTTCAGCCACGTATAATGCGGGCCGTACTGTCGCTGAAAACTGCTATGATGTCTCGCTGGCCATGCAAGTGGCACCGTTCCTTCTATGGTTGAATGACAAGTATCCATTTGAACTTTCCAGGTACAATGCCGTCAGTAGGCAGTGGGTCGAAGACCAAGTTCTGATCAAGATGGCAGATCAGGTAAGCATTTGTAAATTCTTTAATATAATTTTTGAGGACTAGCACAAGGCTTCGATGTTGCCGCAATGCAGAGGTGGCCAGAGGGGATCCACTTTGCCTGACCCATGTCAAATATTTGGGATAACCAAAGCAGTCTAACGAATTTCCCCTTTTTGAGTAACTGTTTGTCAATTGATCTCATGATATATATATATATATATCAATCACACTGTAGATGTTGTGTGTTGCATTGCAGGATGGTTGCTATGCCTTACATAGGGAGGTGTCAGAAGACTTAAAAGGTTAAAACGAGAAACCCTCAGTGCTGATTTTGAAAGCTAACATGTTAAGTGATAGACTACATCTTTGTAGGGTAGATTTCTGTAGGAGACTCAAGCGGGGAATCCTTGGCAGGGATACGCTCCTTGTGTGGGGCTCTGCTTGTGAGATGGAACCTGCTCTGCAGAAGAGACGTGTGAAGTTTACTGTGGTCGTTTCCACACATGGTAGTTTAATAAGTGTCTCCATGAGTCCTCTCTCGGCCTGTGCAGAGCCTGCCCCACCTTTTATCCTGGGAGATCAGGATGAGCAGGCGTATGAGAACAGAGAGACTGCAAAGAAATGAGGCAGGGCGACCCCACTCAAACCCCTCCCTCACTGTTGAACCCCAGGATAGAAGTCCATGCCAAGCAGGGTTGTCTGCCAGAAAGTACAAGTACATGATGTCTTTTAGGATTCTCGGAATCATTACTTTTTAAAGCCCAATTTATGACTACCTTGGCCTCATTGAACATTTACTTAAGTACTAGCTCTCCTAGGCTGTATGTGTCTCTAGTGGGACAGGTGGCAGGGAGCCTTAGTTAATGGGATATAAGCTCAAGTTACCAGACTGTGGCAAAAGATATTTCTGCTTGGCATGTGCCCTGGAGGTCACAGGGTCCTGACTTTGTCCCAGTGGAGGCTTGCAGCTCCTTACAGGCTATTTTGCAAAGGGGAATCCCCCGATGGGCTTGACAGAAGCAGCCTTTTCATGAGTACAGCCAATGCATGGCAGAAAAAGCGGAGCTGGCACACCACAGCCATGGCTTTTGCGAATCAGCGGGCTTACATGATGACCTTTCATTTAGGGAGAACCAGTAAGGAAACGGCGTCAGATTTATTTTAAAAAAATATCATGAATGTACGTCTTGCGCAAGACGTCTCTAGCCCCTCCAAGCTTGCAGGAAATCACAGGGGGTCAATGAGAGATAGCACATCCTGCCAAAGTCTTATAACATACATTTAATATTTCTTTGATCGACATTCAGTCAGTCTCATTTAAGGTACAAGCGGAAACTCTGGCAGCCGCTTTAATGTGCATTCTGTTTTTTATCTTCCAGCCTTTTGGACGTGGCGCAATGAGGGAGTGCTTCAGAACGTAAGTGACTCCGATTGTCGGTCCCTCTGCCTGTATGTGTTGTGGTTGCGCAGGAAGCGAGCAGTGCAGGCCGGCGCCTCATGGATGGTGGGATTCTTGGGATGTTGATGTTTGATGTCCATGGATGATGTTTCAGGGTCAGGCCTTATGACTGAGCCGATGCACATACAGACTGATTGTGCCTCACCTCAGATAGTCCATTGTTTCCAAAGGAGGACATTCATCTTGGTCTCAGCCAGGTCAATGGTTTGTACCAATATGCAGGGGTTCCCTGACTAATTTATTGCAGCACCAGTGGGACGGTGGCAGGAATAGCGTGGGACCTCCCTCCTCTGGCCACTGCTCTGCTGCCAACAGGTAAGAATGCCATGCCCACAGATTAATTTTAGGAAAGGGTTTATATGGTTAGTCTGATGATGCCCTTGTGCCAGCAGCCAACCTCCAGAGGGAACTCTCCCTCCAGCTTTAGTCCCCATGCCACCAGGGAGCAGAGACACAACCCCCTGGTGCAGCCACAGAGCACCCATTGGGATCCTGTCCACATGGGGGTGAAGTCAGACAGCTGCCGGCTGCGATCTAACAAGGACACCATATTCGCACATCATACTATTTTCACCCTCGTTACTAGGCAGGTCACCAGTGCTGTGGTTTATAAAATCTCCGTGCCCGATCGCAGTGTACCAGTCGCCTTGCCCTCTGGTCCCAGGTTCCTTCTTATAACCGCGCTACCTTCTACAAGCTACCTTACACGTGTCTCAGATAGCCCTCTCCAGTGGGCAGCCTAGAACCGGTACTGTACCTACTGGTCCAGACATCCTGCTGCAAACAGTGAAACAGCAGCAAGTGCCCTGTACCCCTGAGACCTACTGACTACGCATGAACCATGCATCCTTGAGAAAGTCGCCAGCGTCTGGCCCAGTGGTCGTCAAACTTTTCAATGCACCCCCCTCCCCTTCCCCCAGTGATAAAAAAATAATCGGGCTTACCTTCCAAATTTTTCACAATTATTCTGTTAAATTAACAAAGTGTAAATATGTCTAGACTTGTTTAACATTGCAGTTCATTTCTTTTACTGTTTTAAACATGCAATCAAATACATGATGCCAAACATACTATTCTGATCAGGCCGACCATACTAACGTTTAAAGTTATCCACGGTGTAATTATTGGGGGTGGGGGTGGAGGTGTTAAAGAGCATTTAGAGTCTCTTCCTTTTTGACACCTACTCCCAGCTTGGATATAAATGACAACACTTATTAGTGATGGCCAGTTACAGAGTGGTTTATTGCTGCTCGTTTTTCCCCAGCTTAAAACAAAGCCCTGTTTTCAGCATATTGGTTTTTAGGTCTCGCCTGTCGATGCGCATGCGCATCGAGCTTGCGAGACTATGGGGGCTTATCCACTCTTTATCCAACTTGCAAGGAATCGTGGCGATTCCTTGCAGTGCCCGTGACTTTTAAGCTCAATGCGCATGTGCATTGAGCTTAAAAGCGCGTGCACAGCCGCCCGCATTCCTCCGACACCTTTGAAGTGAAGCTTAGCTTCACTTCAAAGGCCCGGCTTCTTCACACCCACATGCCGCTCTGCCCCGCTCCGCCCCCTCCCCTGAGTCATCCTGCCTGCCCAGACTTCTCCTCCCCCCTACTTACATCCCGCTTTCACTTGTTAACTTTACCGCTGTCCGGGTGGTTCCATGTTATTTCTTTAACTACCTGCTCGTGACTGCCCGTCCTCGTGCTGGCACTGTGCTTTCCTCTGTGAACTTTAGGACTTCTCCATATAACTGTGGCATTCCAGAAATTCGTCATTGGAACGCAACGTGCAACGCATTGACCCGACGTTGCTCTTTGATTGCGCACCTAGAAACCTTGACGCGCAAACCAGCTTCATTCTCCTTGGCTGACACACCCAGCAGCCTTTACAGACGGACAACAGCGTGTACAACAGCTTTGTGCCAATACTAACGTGCACACCAGCTTTGTGTCCATTTTATGTACACAGCAGCTCCATGCTCTATCGCTCACGTGCACAGCGACGCTGTGTGCACTTTAATGCTCATTCGCTGGCACGCACAGCACATTTGTGCAAGTATTTGCATGTCTACCCTGCAATCCTTTCGCTGATACGCACAGCTTGATTTTAAAATTGTGTGTATAAGTTACAGTTCACTCGCTGATGCACACAGCAACTCCGCGGCGCTGACGCGCACAGTTGGATTTTAAATTGCGTGCCTACTTTACAGTTTACTCACTGATGCGCACAGCAGCTCCATGCTTTCTTGCAGACTCGCACAGCAGTGCCCAGTGCAGACTTTTACGTTCTTTCGCTGACACGCAGAGCACTTTTGTACAAGTATTTGGTCGTCTACCCTGCAATCTTTTCGCTGATACGCACATCTTGATTTTAAAACTGCGTGTCTAGTTTACAGTTCACTCGCTGATGCGCACAGCAACTCTGCTGACGCGTTTAGCTGGATTTTAAATTGCGTGCCTACAGTACAATCGCACAACACTTTAGTACAAGTATTGCGTGTCTACTCTGCAATCTTTTCGCTGATGCGCACAGCAACTCTGAGTGCAGTCTCTTTCAATCGCTGACACACACAGCACGTTCCCATCTAATTGTGTGTATACAGTACAACATATTATATCCTATGTCTTCATTAACAATATAGTGTATCTGTACTGAATATATATCCAGCATTTCAGACTGCATTTCAGAGCTTTTAGAAATGTTTATGGCTTTTTTTTTTTTAAATTCTTTAGCATTGGCTACAGGAAACAAAAATGCTAAAGATTTACAAAAAAAACCCATAAACAATTCTAAAAGCACTAACTCTAATGCTGCGAGACCTATTGCATTTTCAATGCTTGTTTTAGCCGGAGCCTGGCGTTCCCCCTGGGATCATTTGAGGCCCCCCAGTTTGAAGACCCCTGGTCTAGACATTCCTTGCCCGCCCCCCAGTTTGAAGACCCCTAAACATTCCTTGCCGGCCCCCCACTGTGAAGACCCCTGGTCTAGACAGTCCTTGCCCGCCCCCCAGTTTGAAGACCCCTGGTCTAGACAGTCCTTGCCCGCCCCCCAGTTTGAAGACCCCTGGTCTAGACATTCCTTGCCCGCCCCCCAGTTTGAAGACCCCTGGTCTAGACATTCCTTGCCCGCCCCCCAGTTTGAAGACCCCTGTTCTAGACATTCCTTGCCCACCCCCCAGTTTGAAGACCCCTGTTCTAGACATTCCTTGCCCACCCCCCAGTTTGAAGACCCCTGTTCTAGACATTCCTTGCCCGCCCCCCAGTTTGAAGACCCCTGGTGTAAACATTCCTTGCCTGCCCCCAGTTTGAAGACCCCTGGTCTAGACCTTCCTTGCCCCCCCCCCCCCATTTGAAGACCCCTGGTCTAGACATTTCTTACCCGCCCTCCAGTTTGAAGACCCCTGGTCTAGACATTCCTTGCCCGCCCCCAGTTTGAAGACCCCTGGTCTAGACATTCCTTGCCCGCCCCCCAGTTTGAAGACACCTGTCTAGACATTCCTTGCCCGCCCCCCAGTTTGAAGACCCCTGGTCTAGACATTCCTTGCCCGCCCCCCAGTTTGAAGACCCCTGGTGTAAACATTCCTTGCCTGCCCCCAGTTTGAAGACCCCTGGTCTAGACCTTCCTTGCCCACCCCCCCCCATTTGAAGACCCCTGGTCTAGACATTTCTTACCCGCCCTCCAGTTTGAAGACCCCTGGTCTAGACATTCCTTGCCCGCCCCCCAGTCTGAAGACACCCGTCTAGACATTCCTTGCCCGCCCCCCAGTTTGAAGACCCCTGGTCTAGACATTCCTTGCCCGCCCCCCAGTTTGAAGACCCCTATCTAGACATTCCTTGCCCGCCCCCCAGTTTGAAGACACCTGTCTAGACATTCCTTGCTACCATCCAGCCTCCTTACCCTGGTGCCCCAGTAGCCAGGCCACCTTGATAAGTAACACTAGCTATATTAGTTTCTGGCAGTGCCCCTTGCGTCACTGTTATTGTTGCTACCCTGGTGCACCTTCTTCGGCAGGGGGCTGTTTCCTGGGCTGCTGTTGTCATACATTTAACAAGGAAAGCTAATCATTAATGCTGCTTTGCACGCTTTGTTTGCACACGTGTGTACATATCTTTTTTCCCACAGAGCCAGGAGGGCGGGTTTTTTTGAAGCTATTTTTTGCTAGTTAATGCACAGTGGCTCTTAGCGAAATTGCTTCCAGTGAAATTATTCTGAGTAGCATATTTAATTTGGGCACCATTTGCGAAAATCATATATTTGTGGTGATTTTACAGGTGTCGCTTGGGTTTCCTTGCCGTCGGGTGTTTTATCTGTGCACATTCTCACCTTGCAAGATACCTCCTGGTTCTCTTTTTGTGATATCTGCAGACCGCAGGGGCCTGTTCTTGCTGGCTCTGCCTTGCAGGCTCGAACCCACAATTATTCGTTCAGATCAGAGTGAAAGGGAACAAAGAAAGGGTGTAATTTACAGCACACAGCTAGCAGATGTTTATGAAAACCACAGAGTAAAATTAGAAAGCATCCACCAGTGTTCAGTCCAACATCAAATAGCCTGTGGCTTTTTAACAAAAAATAAGATTTGCAAAGCACATAATTTACACGCGTGCTCCACCAGCACAGGTTACTGCTCTAGCTAGAAGGTAAAAGGCAACCACTTGCGCCTTTGAAAATTGTGCTTGTTGTGATTTATCTGCTCGTATACTTGATGATTTATGCTTCATTTTCTCACCCCATTTTGGCATAAATCATGCATTGCGTGCCGCACACATTACGCACTTGTGCATACATTGTGGCTTTGTGATGACATGCCCTGTAAGCAAACATACATTGCAACACCTTTGAGATGCAAGTCACACACCTGAGTCTGCAAGCGGTCACGGTGTAAACTTTAACCTGATCCTGGACCGAGCGGTGGAATTCAGAAAAAATAGTGACGTAAAAGCACACTGCCCCAATGACTTCTTTTTTTTCTTCTAGATTTCAGATATTTGTATGTATTTCTAACTGCCCTGCACCCATACTACTAACTGTAATGCCACAAGGCGTGATTTGAGCTAGAGCCGGTGGCGAGGTAGCCTTGACGCCAGCGGATTATCATAAGAGTAGTTTGTGGATTGATGGCTTAATTAAATAAGAGTGCTTAATGCCACAGGTTCTAGCTTAACTTTAGTTTACATTTTATTTAGTGCTACAATACGTGTTGGCGTGCTTTATAGTGTTCGAGAGCAAGATCGGTTTGTAATAATCACCTTACACAAAAACGGGGTAGGAAACTGAGCTGAAAAAGTTATCCATGTTTTTTAGACATCGTGCTTAATGATCAACTTTATTTCAATGTATAGCCCTGAAGCACTATAAACAAGCATTACTATTACCACAACTTAATGCTGTTCAATGCATTGTCCTTGAAAAGGGCTGGACCTCAGTGCAACAATTCTTTGAGCCGTGATTGGATATCCTTGGAGTGGCAAGGGATAGCGTGAAAGTCTTCGGGGTACAAGGGCGCAGGCCGAGACCATGCATCGAACCCCCGTTAACCATCAGTACCTTATATTCAGGGAAAAAACTCACTTGTCTTTTCTCAACATGTTGTGCATGCTTGGCTTCTAATCCTTAAGCTCCTTTAAGTATTTCCATTTGTATAGCTGTGCATGTATACTTGCCGTGTACATTCATTTACTCAATCCACTGATCCCTCTTAACGACCACATTGTGTGCTAGTGTGCAGCAGTCAAAGCCGCAGAACAATTTCAATCTCGTCTCTTAACCTTCCTTGCATTCTTATTAAATAAATCATGTTTTTATTTACCTTTCATTTCCCTGAAAATGGCGCTCTAAAACGTAAACATTTTCTTGCACCACATTACCAGTTGCTCTCAAGCCCGTGTTCCACACCCTTTTAGTTTCCCTTCAGTTTTTCTCTTCACTTTGATTTCAGAATAGAGGCTGAGCTGGAAGTTTCAATGCCTTACAGGAGACGGGTCCAAAAAATGCCTAGTGAAAAGATTCATGTGGAAGTTAATAGAAGTAAAGCTAACGGGTTGTGAAGGTAGAGGCGAATAACACTGTATAGGACAAGGAATGTACTTCTGGAATTTAATGCAGGTAATTTGCATCCTTGAAGGTACCCCTTCAGCGCCTTTCTGATGCGTGCACAGGCAGTAAAAAGGCCTCTGAAAGCAGAACATGCGCTGCACGGCGTTGTCAACATCCTCCGAACTGTGGGACATGGACATGAAGAGAAGCTTTGTGCGGTATAAATACACCGTGCACACGGGGCTTGCAGCCAGATATGAACATGCCTGGTGGAAATTTACCAGGATTTTTACATGGCCTAGTAGCAGCAGCTGCTATGTTGGTAATTGAGCAATATATGTAGCTAGAAGGGGTAAAAAAAAAAAGCAATTTTAATCGTGAAATAAAAGTGCCAACTTAAACTAATAGACCCCCATTACCCATTTGACCCAAATACCAGTTTTCGGGATCCAGTTAGAATTATCTTCTTAGCCGATTAGTAGTTATGTAAAACGAGTAGAAACCATTTATAACTGGACCACTGGAATTTCAAGCTGTTGACATAAATGCAGTAAGAAACCGTTTATGAATAAGGAGGTTGGTGAGTGAACGTTTAATTAAGCATAATGAACACAGATCAGATCTGTGACCCGCTTTTAGACTCTGGGTGCGTGGTTTTTGCGTGTTCATAATGTGCACGTCTGTCTCACATTTAGATAGCAGTGTATACTTTGTCAGTGATTGCACTCTTGTTTGCGGTTTAAAACCAGCATTTTCGATTCTTTTAATGCTGTGCTTACTGCTGCATTGGGCAATATTCGATGCTGGCTGAAAGCCTGGTTTATTATTGGAATATCAATAGGGCACGCAGACAGAATCTGGAGCATGCCACACCTGCTGCCTTGGTATGCTTACTTTGGCCATGATAGGCCTGAGTAGTGACTCAGTACCTGTGCATGTGTGGCAGAGCGCCCCAGATTGAAGACCGGAATATGAGACGTGTAGGTAGAAACCCTTCATATCATGTCAGATGAGTCCTTTTTTCAGGTATTGTAACTTCTTCCACAGTTGCAGAAAGTTGGCTTGCAGCATCCTTGGCTCAATGTCGCAACCCTGAACTGTGACCCCCAACCCCGTCTACTTCAAGCACCATGCACAGTGAGCTTAGAAATAGAAATGGCCCTCAAGCAAATACCAAAGAAAGCCTCTCACACTAATGAGTCCTCATGAAGCAATTCGCTTTTTGGACTCTTTGGAGGTGTGAGTTGTTGAGAAAGGATTAGGTGAATAGACAAGCGTTCTTTGTTCTCACCGGATGCCACATCTAAAGCTTGTACTGTGTAATATCGTGTTGCAAGCCACTAAGTCAAATCCTTTATTTCAATCCCTATAAAGAAAAGTTGTATTCTAGTTCCCAGTCATTGCATTACTATAGACTAGGTTCCTCCAAAGTTGGTCCTGGAGGGGCGGATCCATGCCAGATTTTTAGCCCTAACTGTGGGCCTGACTTCACTAATGTTCCCTTAATGTACTTGCAGTGATGCTCCAGAAAGTATTTACAGCAGAACACCGTGCTAGCACATATGCCCAGTTAAAAACCTATTTGTGTGTTTGCAAACTCATTACATCTGTCAATTTATCAGCAAATATGCCATCCTCCATCCAGCTGCATTCAGAGGTATAGATACTAGTCTTAAATGTGTATAAAGCGTCAAACTCACTGCTTCTTGGTATTGGCAAGGTTTTATTTAGGAGTACAAGGACAATTTTTTTTAAATAATTGACGGCAAAAACCAAATTACAGGATCAAAACGTAATATGTTCAAGCAGGAAATTAGGGGTAAATATTATAGTAGCAATGAAATAAATGATGCCCCAAAATTCAAACCAGGTAAAAAACGCTTAACAAATGTTATGATGTATCAAAAGTGTTTTATAAGAAGTTGAACACTGCTTTTCACTCTGAACATTTAATTTTATCGTCTAAGTTGAGCTTTGTGTGTTTGGCTTCTTTTGACCAAAAGTGATGATTGTTTTGAGAACTGTACTGGGGAGGACGGGGTTTGGAGAGGATTTCCATTTTACCAGTAATTCCTTTATTTGTTGCTTCTTTTGTATAGACTCTTTTGTTAAGACACTTGTATCTGCCGTGATAGAAAGAATATATTTTAGGATCTAAACACTAGTCTTACCCACGTGGTTACTCTTATCACAATGGTCTTCTGTGAATTGGATAGCAATTAGTTATTGCTTTTTTGCCAAAGAAGAATTTTAGAAGTGTTATAAAATACAAAATAATGCATATAAAAAAGCAATGTGTCAGAATGAAGAGTTCTAAGTATACCACTGTCTAAAATATTTAGAACACTGTGGTAAAGTTACTCAGACTGAAGCTATATTTTATGCTGAGGTAGACAGGCCTCCGTAGTCTTGCTTTTATAAGCGGTGCGTTTATTCAACTGCTGAAAGTGAACAATTACCAGATTTACCAAGGAAACGAGGAAGATATATATCGCCAAGTTTCTTTTTACTGTGGTAGAGCGAGCACTTACCATCAACAAGCACTAAGGCTACTAGATTACTCTATACCACCAGGGACACAATGATCCTGGTCTATTCGATCACATATAAATGTTTTCAGGTGTGTAAATTAAAATGGATCCCCTGAAGAAGCTCCCCAAATGTATTAGTTAAACAAAAACACAGGTGAGGAGATCTCCTTCTTTGGAATGAAGAATTAATCATTTTCCTGAAGGTTCAAAATAATCTGGTGTTGTAAGATGTAGAGAAAAACATACAAGTTTTAGTAGCACAGGGAACGGTGGTCCAAATTGAATAAATGGGGGATCCCGAGACCCTTGCTAGACCTACTGTTTAACCTGCATAGTGACACATGGATACAGGTGAAACTTGGTGATGGATCTCTTTTGTCCAGACGCATCTCAACCAACAAGGGCCTAAAACAGGGAGGCGTTTTGGCTCCAACCCTTTTTAACTTGTTCCTAGGAGATCTACCCCCGACTCTAAATAATTGTAATTCCCATGCACCAAAACTAGGAGGCCAAATACTACCATCATTACTATATGCGGACGACATAGTGTTAATCAGTCAAACAAAAATAGGACTGCAAAATCTTGTGGATGCAACTCGGTTGTACTCAGATGGTAACCAACTGACGATAAATCTACAGAAGACACAAACTATGTCAATTAATAAAAAAGGAAAAACGAACTATGGCTGGTTTTGGAACAAAAACCGCATCGAAGACACAACAGTGTATAAGTACCTGGGAGTCAAAATCGACAACAGCGGCCAGTTTTCAATTCAGAAAGCAAGCATTAGAGGAAAAGGCATTGCGATATCAACTTCTCTAAAAAAACTAAATAGCAAACTTGTTAGTCCATCTCTTCTGCCTCTGGCACAAGTTATAAGAGCTAAACTGCTGCCCACGATCACTTATGGGAGTGAAGTACAGGGAGGAAGGGATGCGGCGACTCTAGACAGAACTGTGGCAGCGGCATATAGAACTATATTCAGTTTGCCAAAACAAACCTCTCCGGCCCAACTTAGGCTGGAATTTGGAGTACAGAAACAGTCCCTGGCAAGACAAGGCGCATACGTAATTACTTGGGATAAAGTCCGGAAGGCAAACAAAAGAACCCTAAATAGCTACTTATGGGCAGAATTAGAATTGAATCCGGCATCACCAGATATTTGAAAGACAGCCTAGTGAATCTGGGGTTACAGGAGCTGTGGAACACCCCTACTTATCATACTACGATTAAAAAATTAGTAAAGAAAACAATAAAACACCTCTCATGGATTGAAGACAAAGCGTGTGTTGCAAAGAGGTCACATGGGTGGATTATCCTGAACTCCTATTCTAAGCAAGGCCAGCAGAGTTATCTTGACCTCGGGTACACACGTTATATAAAACTGAAGTTCCTCAAATACAGACGGGGCACGTTACCTTGCGCATGCCATCTCCCGCAGTGGCTGAGGGTCAATGGGGGTACCCTCTGTCGTTTATGCGGTAAGGCGCCGGAAGATATGGAACATCTGCTGTGCTCCTGTGAGAAGTTGTTGGTGGAACGGAAACAGTTGTTGAAACATCATTTTATCCAGCGTGGAATACGCTCACGAAGACAGGCAGTCCTTGCCTGCTTTGCACCCAATGACCCACAGTTGAACTGCAGTCTGATGAAGTACTTGATGAAGGTTGAAACAAAGATGCAGAAAACTGACCCTCCGTCATGCTTTTAGAGGTTACTAATCAAAGCAGAATCCCTTACTGGCAGCCTATAAAGATTGACACTAAGGATGACGGAAATAAAGAGAACACTGGAATTCGTTACCTCGCATAAACTACAGAGGACATTTAGAACAACATGAATATTATTTTTACTCTTACTACATATATTAATTTTTCACGAACTTTTGTTAGGATTTTTAAATTTAGACTACATATTTTATGTGAAAGTAATTTTATTCAACTGATAAAATGTATTATGTGCATCTTAGTGTTTTTAAGGATGAATTGCAATGGTTTTAATTAACTATGCTAATAAACTATTGCTTACTTACTTACTTAGTAGCACAGGGAACGGAGCACTTTACCACCACCCGTTTATAGACGACATTTAGCGGCGAACAACAGAACATGCGCTGCGGTTGGGTGAATCTTAGGATCTTAAAAGTGAAATAAGAAACAATAACTCTATTGAGTCACCTAATGCCTGGTGACCTGTAAGTGACCTCGTACTTCACCTGAAGCCAATTTAGCAACTTAAGTCCTACTAAGCTGCAGTTGCAGCTCCTCCGCTTAGGCGGAGGAGCGTCGCCCCCACTGCCAGGAGCAGCAAAGAAAGGAAAAAAATAAAATAATAATAACTGAATGTTATCATTTAATTTTTTCCTCCTACTGTGGCAGTGCGCGGGGGGTGGGGTGGAGCTGCAGGGGAGGAGTGGTAGAACATTCCTGTGCACAATGACTATTTGGTCGGCCCTCTCAGGCTGCCCAAAACAGTCATGCGCATTCCCCTGTTCTCCATGCAGGCTGCATTACAGCCTGCATGGAGAACATGTCCACCCCTCCAGCCCCTGGCTGAGCTCCACGTTACGGCGCTCAGACCAATCACAACACTCCTTTGGAGCGTTGTGATTGGCTTAGGGGTGGGATCCTGTTCCGACCTGGAGTCGGACACAGGTGAGCAGGAGAGAAGACACGAGACCAAACAGCGGCAGTAAGGTAAGGGTTTTTTTTTTTTTTTTAAACAGCCCCCACCCGCAAGCTGTGCCGGCCGCCCCTGCTAAGCGGAGGGTTCCTCCAAAATTCTATAATGCGAAGTGTGACATTCTGGCAGATCCACTTAAGTGTGATTGTTTAACCTAAGAGTAGAGTGATAAAAGTAGGCTAATAATCCAAGCAGGATGTTGGAGGCCTTGACTACCAGAGCTCTGCCAGTTCTAGAAATGGGTGGAGGGCAGGTTCCGCCCAACTGAGGTAAAGCAGTTCTTGGCAACTGGTACAGTGAGGAAATCAACATGAGTGTTAATACCCAGGACAAAAGCCGGATCTTTTAATCTTGCCTTTAAGTCCTGTCAGATTAACTAACGAACAAAGGTGATGAGTTGGGCAGATACATTTTCAAAACATCGCGTGATAAGAGGGAACCCTATGGTACTCTTCAAGTGAGGGAAGAAAAAAACTCACATTTTACGATCTGGAAGTTGTTATAAAATAATTATAGAATCCAGTTCGCAACACTTTTGGAAACCAAGATCTTTTAATCTGCGGAACAGAGTCCAGGGACCAAACGTACAGAAGGCTATGAGGAGCTGCATAACCTCTTGGCCTGTAGAGTGGGCTGGATATCACCATGTGAGAGCAGGCTAATGGCCCCAAACTTTACTTCGGTCAGTATACCCAATAGTTAATTGTTAACAATAACAACACAAACAACTTCTGCTATTATTACTACTATAATTAGCTGGGGCGTGGGCCCCTATGTTTATATGCCAAGGCTGTCTAGTACTGATTCCACCTCATCAGGGCCAAACTGGTGAACCAAAAGCAGCTCTGGCAAAAAATGCTCAAATAGCCCCTTCCATTCATCTCCTCTAGCGATCTCTCTCTTTCCATCCATTCTATGTCTCTCCTTCTCTGCTCTAAATCTTCTCGGTCTCTGATTGCTTTCTCTCCTCCATCTTCCACCCCTTTCTTCCTCTCCTTCCTAAAGCCTCCCAGCACCTGTTGCAGTTACCCTGGGGCGCTGGGAAAAGGGACCGAGGCACCAGAAGCTGCCCTGGGCTTTCAAAACCAGCTTCCAATGGCTCCAGCCCACTGGGGAAATGCCTGGCGGAATAAAAAGGCCTGCCCTGCCTTGCTCCTTATGCCTCTTTTCCCCTCTGCTCTACTCTTCCCGCTTCTTTATCTCACTCCTTTCTGTTTCTTCTGCTTGGTCAAAGTCTGATGATCAAAAATTCACCCCGGTCCCTTAAAAAAAAAGAGCTGAAGCTCACCACCAGCAACAACCAGCTCAAATTAAGCACTGACACTTGTGACCTGCATTGTCACGCTGCAAGCAGAATACTTTGTTCTACAGAAATCTCACTACAGCAATTGTTTATTTAATTACTCCTATTTGCGGTGCTCCAAGTACAGCAAGATATTTCAAAGATCAAAGTACCAGTTCAGACCTTGTTGTTATGTCTACACCACACCATATGGCACTGTTATGAATGCGGGAAGTAAAAACATCTTCATGACTTAACCTCGCTGTTGTTGTTTGGAGAAGCTGTGCCAAGAACAGTGATGAGCGATGTGCAGCAGAAAGCTTGGGCCAAAACTAATACTTGTTTTCTAGTCTGAACTATGGAGAGAATAAAACCCAGAGGCAAACACGAAATGTATTTTAGAAACACAATTTCCAAATCCATTCACCCAAAGTTGGGGAAATGGGACCATTTTACCAGGACATCTTGGTAACACTCAACAGTGAACTCCTAGTTTCCTCAAGTATACCCTCCACCTAGGATTTGCAAGAAAGTATCTGCTTCAGCGGCAGATCCCAAAGAACATCATAGCACATTTCTGCTGTGGCTTATAGACTGTGACGAAGCCTGCGCTGTCATTTTTTAGATCTGAGATTTGACAGCGCAGCTGTCAAGCTGTCCTTTTGGTAACAGTATACATATTGTGAGATTGGTATCCACCCCTTTCAACTATCGAGCCAGTCTCTTTTAGTCTCTTTCATTCACATCTGGCTCAGCCTAGTGAATTCTAGTGCATTTGGCTGTTTGACTGTATCTTTCCACCTCTCAAGTACTTACGGTGAACTGCATGAGGAACTAGTTTACAACAATAGTCCTCTGTTCACTCCTTCTGGCTTCTTCCTCTTTTGTGTATGACTCTAATGTACTTCCCATGCATTTGTTATTGTTGGGACGGAAAAGTTCTCTGCCTGGTAATGGATACGCACCCCTGCCCTGACTCCCCAACTATACTGATCTCTGGATCCCTATGCTGTCTTTGTTATCATTGGTAAACTTGAATCATGCGTGTGCATCATGACATAGGACTGTCTCACAGATTGCGGTCTTGTTGGACTTGGAAGGGTGCCCAAAGCGCTACCCTCATAGTGGTGAAAGGTTACAGCCTTTAACAGTAGTTAAGCAGCACAAGTGCGTTGGTGGCAGCATTGTGTAGTGATCAGTAGGAGTGAACAAATCCTCTTTAACCTGTGTCACTGGAGTGAGGCCTACTTATCAAAGACTTACCCTCCCAGGAGGAGATGCGAGAAACCTATTATCTCTGCTGGTGCGCAACTGTGAGTGAGAAACTCGGGGATCATCAAGTGCAGTCTAGCTGGGCCACGTGCAGTGAACTCACCTGAACCAGCCTCTGCCGCTTTGGTGCCCACAGAGAGGGGGACGCCTAGGAACTCCAGAAGCTGCTGGTAAGACAGAATTTGGGCCAGTCGGTCCCTGGGGAGCTTGCTTGCTTGCTAGAGTGCACAGTGGCGCTGGAACAGTTTTGCCTTTGATACAGAGTCCGTGTGGACTCTGACTACTAGTAGGGTGTGATCATGTGCCCAACAAGAAACACAGAAAAGACCCTGACCGGATATAGGACAAAAACAAGCAAAAGTTCTAGTGGTTGAGCAACTCACACCTCTGGAGCCCTCCGGGTATGCTTACAGGCCGACCATCCCAGCAGAGAGTGATGGCGACCAGGAAGCGGAGGAGGAAGCGGCACAGGATGAGGAGGACGCCGGACAATGAATGCTTCAGGAGGAAAACTGCGGGAATTCGAGAGTCGAGATTGAGAGGCCAGGAAAAGAGGACACTACCCAGAGCGAGTTGGATGGACTGCCGGAGCTCCAAGAGGCTACGAGACAGGAAAATATTCCATTCTATCGGCAAGAGCGGCTGCAACCATCGGGAGAGGCAGACGCTGTACAACAGACCTTAGGGAAAGGCGACTTGAACGAGACCACCGTGACTTGAGGATAGAGTCAAGGTCTCAGGCGGGTACCAAAGGGGGGTTTTCACCATGTGGTTTACTGGGCACTGGGCACTAACGGGCGGCTATCTAGTAGTGTTTTAAAGGCTGGGGAAGGCCAATGCGCCATGGCACATCGGGCGTTTTCTACCCTGACCTAGCAATGGAGCACTGGATGGGAAACAAGGGGAGCACAAAGGATTCATACCCTCATTAAGCATGGTGGTAGGGGAATCGAATTGTATGAGTGTGTAAGGACGAGAAATATTCTCCATCTTCTTTTTCCCTTCACAATAGTACTGTGTCTAGGCACTCACCGACCCCAAAACCTTTTTCACATATCTTGTCACATTTCGGTGTGGTGGCGGTATATTGAGGCTTGACGAAAGTCTGATAATGAATGTCTCTCCCTGTCTATGTTTTTCCAAGGGCATTTCTGGAAGACCAGTACAGATTAAAGAAGACTTAAGACGGGCCAACCCCATGGAATCTGTTCTGAAAGATAAGCCCTTACGTGATCCGCACAGATTCTAAACTAAAACATTGCCTTGTATGTTTATGCTTGAATAAACATCCGTAAATAAAACATCACTGGTCTGGGTCATCCCTTGAACCACATTATATGGAGAATTCCCTAAATGTTGCCTAAAGTCAAATGGGAATAACCATGATCACTAAAGCAAAGAGGGACTGGGAAACGGTGAACAGCCTGTGAGACATTGAGCCCTGCCCTCAGGGGGATTCTGTAGCTGTGTGTGAATGTTGGATTTCTCTTTTTAAGGTTATTAGTAGAATAGAAAAACTTCTCTTTTTCATAAAAGTGAGAATTTGGCTGGACAGTAATTTATTGCTGCACATATTTTGAGTTGTGAGTCTGTGTTCACTCCCTGAATTTACCTCTCCCCGAGGGAGGCTTGGACTTCTCGGACCACGCTTTTCCTGAGAGTCAAGTGCTGAATGTGTACCCAGTTGTCCAGGATCCATAGTAGGTCGTGCCGATGGACATCAGTAGTAGAAAGCCTCAATCCCTTAATAGGTCCCCTAACTGATGCCTTTGTTGATCATCTGCTCTTACAATGGCTGTAGTCTTTTCAAAACATGGGAGATCATGTTTCAGATGCTTGCCTTAGGGGTTATTACAAAACAGGTTAGTTGTCCGTAATGTTGTCAATCTTGAGATGAACATTTGGCCAGAAGCCATATCTCCTGCTAAGTCAGGGTTGTGCTATTTTTGTTTTTTGCTGACACGGCTGGGTTATACCCGAGTATGCAGTTATTTGACCAGGAGCTGGCAGTAAGCCAGGACACCTCCCTAGCCATTATTATCCTTTCAGGGGTGGAGAACGTGGAGTTTAGCAAAGACAGGGTACTTTACTGTGCTTGTCTTTTCGTACGCCGTGGATCTGAAAATCAACTTTTCGGCCATACTTCATTTCCTTATGTAACCAACTTAGGAGGGGTGCATTTTTTAAATTAGTTTATGTGAGTTCCATAGGCTTTTTCCCTTTATTCTCACCTTAAAAAGTCATCAGTAAGAACATGTAGCTCAGCCTTTGTACACAGTAATGATTTCACCAAGCTAGACTGATCAGATGTTGTCTTCAAATATTATCTCTTTGTCCAAGACCGTATCTTTCATCTATCTCAAGAGAGGGTTCTACATTACAAGAAAGAAGTGAACATTCTCTGGTTTGCCCTTGCACAGCTGAGCTTAGAATCTTAGTTCCTGAGGCTCCAGCTTGTCTAAACCCCACTACTATGACCTTGCAGTCATGCAGTTGTCTACAAAGCACTCCATAAGGTCACAATGCTGGTATAAGTGTCTGCGTGTCTGTTATTGGGTAGATGGTATCTGCCTCTTTCTCTTTTATCTCATTGACTACATTTCCTTTATATGGGTCTGATAGAGGCCTAAGGAAAAATTACAAGTGGACTGCTAAGGCATCCGTCGTTCTGGAATACATCACTTAATCTTACTCCATCCAAGAAGCCTTCTAGCTAGAAGGTTCACACACCCACTCTCTGAGCCACAATGATTGCTTTTGAGAGGCATGAGTTGGCAGCCCCATAAATCAGTGAACGTGGTTTCTGCAAGTAGTAGTTCAGCGATACCAGCCCCAAGGTTGGCATTAGAAACTTTTTGCATAATACTGAAGCAAGTAGAGTGTTGAACATGTTTAAAAAGTTGTCATGTGGTGCTTAATTTGTAAAATAATAAGTGCCAGGGCCCAAAACATTTCTCAGGAAGGCACTGATCCCTATTCCACTTCAGATCCAAGCCAGCGCTGCCAAATACCAGTACCAACTTCACCGACTGCATCTCACACGTGTTTCCTTATTTTAGATAGAGCACCCCTGCTCAAATTAAGCTGGTGTAGTGCACCCTAGGAAGAACACCCTGCAACACATTACAGTGCTACAAAAGTTACAATTTGAACTCTACTAGTAATCTAAAGCTTTAGAATGGCCTAAGCACCCTTGTATTATTACTTTTACTTGTATATTTAGTTGCTAAACACTTTGTTTATTTGTTTTTTTAATGAAATAGACTGACAGTGTCACAATGTGATGGATTGCTTTAAATATTTGGCAGTGTTACGCAATAAGTGCCAGTGCTGAGCACCGGAAAACACAGGCACAAATTAAGCACTGGTTGTTCAATTCTGGCTTGGCAGAGTTCCCAGCATGGTTGAATAGTTGTTGGCATACAAGCACAGGAACATGCCATTTGTTCTCAATCATTTCAGTGTCATATCATTTCCTTGGGGGATATCCTCATGGACTACAGTTTCATCGTAGACCATCCCATCGTTTGCCATATCATTGTAAGTAATATAATGAAAATATAAGTAAATATTATGTGGATAATATTTTATAAGGATAGTGTTGGGATGGAGGTAAAGGGTTGACGTAAAGGTGTAAGGGGCCTAAGTAAAAGGGGATAGGGGTTATGGATAAGGGGTAAAAATAATTCTGTTATTGTAAGATTAAGGGCATAATGGTAAGGATATGGGGTTACAGGTAAGGAGTAAAAGGGTAGGTGTTAGAGTATGTTTAGCAAAGGTCAGGGAGTGAGGTTATAGGGTTAAGGGTACCAAAAAGGGACAAATGTAAGAGGGTAAAGGGTATAAAGGTAAGGGGTTAGGGGTAAGAGGAATGTGGTAAGCTTAGGATAAGGGAGTTGACGATAAGTTGTTAAGAGGAAGGGGTTGGGGTAAAGTATAAGGGATAGAGGTTAAGGGTTTAAGGTGAAACGGTAAAGGAGGAAATGTAGGGGGTTACAAGTAATGTATTATGGCTAACATTAAGGGTAAATGGTTATGGGTAAGGACTTAGAGGTAACTGGGTTAGGGCAATGGAGTTAATGGTGTAAAGGAATGGGGAAGTTTAAGGGGTTATGGAGATATAGGTAGGATTAAGGTGTTATGGGTGAGGGGTTAGTTTGACTTTGGTTGTATCCATTCCTTTTGTGGGCAGTAGTCCCAGCCTCACAAGTGGGGCAGCGTTTTTACCTACACAAGGGAGGTATCGCTGGGTGATAGGATTTTTGTGGATTAGTGTGGATTCCAGATGTTTCCATCACAGAAATGTAAGGAAAATATATGGTTTCTGGCATAGTTTGAGGTGTGCAGGGCATTGTGGATACGAAAGCCTCATGGGATCCATGCAAGGCACATCACTGTGGAATCCCCTAGTTGTCTAGTTTTCAAAACTTTCTACAACTCTTAGGGTTGCGTGGCTGGCACCACAGTACGGCCCCAAATACTGCAGCTACGCCGATTGCTTATCTCTCAATGTAGCGCTTTAGGGCCTTTTTGTGTCATGGTCTCCAGGCCCACCCACAAAAGTGGGGTATCGTTCTTATTAGGGGGCAATTAGGAACTCACAGTGGTAGGAAATATGTGGCTCCCTGTAGACTCCAGAACTTTCAGCACACAGAAATGTGAAGAAAATGTGTTTTCTTTACCAAAGTTTGACGTTTGCCAAGGCTTCTGGGTAAAATTACCTGGTAAGGGCCATGCAAGTTACCCCAATCTGGATTCCCTCATGTGCTGGGTTTTCTTAGGTGCCGGGTGAGCCAGTGTGCAAAATCCACAGCTATCCACGTTGCAAAAATAGGATCAGTTTAGATTGGAAAAAATGTGATGTATCCATGTTGCATTTTTGGCTGTTTCCGGTCTTGGTCACTAGGCCTGCCCACACAAGTGAGTTACCATTTTTAATTGAGAGACTTAGGAGAATACTGGGTGGAAAGAAGTATGTGGCTTTCTGCAGATTCCAGAACTTTCCATCATTAGAAATGTGAGGAAAAGGTGTTTGGTTAGTAAAAGTTTGAAGTTTGCAAGGGATTCTGGGTAAAGAAAAACTGGTGAGAGGCACACAGGATTCTTGCAGGTGTGTAGTCTTCAAAAATAATCGTGGTTGCTAAGTTTACCTAGGTGCCAGCTAAGCTGGGGCTTAAAATCCACAGCTAAAAAAAGGCCAGTTTTGAGTGGAAAAATTGATGGATGGATGGATGTTGTGTTTTGGGCCATTTCCTGTTGTGGGCACTAGGCCTACCCACACAATTGAGGTACAGTTTTTATAGTTAGATTTGGGGGAATGCTGGTTGGAAGGAAGTTTGTGGTTCCCTGCAGATTCCAGAACTTAACATGACAGAAATGTGAGGAAAATGGGATTTGTATTTTTTGTCAAAGTTTGAGGTCTGCAAGGGATTTGGGCTAAAAAAAACCTAGTGAGAGCCGCGCAATTCACCCACCCTGGATTCCCCCGAGTGTCTAGTTCTTAAAAATGTGCAAGTTTGCTAGGTTTCCTTAGATGTCGGCTGAACTAGGGTCTAAACTCCACGGCTACCCACTTTGCAAAAGAAAAAGGGTCAATTTTCAGTGAAAAAATATGATGCGTCCATGTTATGTTTTGGCCTATTTCCTGTTGCGGGAATTAGGTCTACCCACACAAGCGAGGTACCATCGGCAGACGTGTGGGAGCATGGGCTAGTAGAGCATTTGTTATTACCAATTAGATTTTGCTGCATTTGTGCCTTCCAAATGTAAGCCAGTGTGTAAGAAAGAAAACATTTTGAAAATAGCCATCTAAATTATTTGGCAGTACGGGTACCCACAAATTCAGAGATGTACAAATAACCCCTGCTCTTAAATTCCATGTCTTGTGACCATTTTGGAAATACTTAGGTTTCCCTAATACTCGTTTTTCACTTTACATATTTCACCATACTAGGTACACAATGAAAAACTGTACAGTGCAGCTCAGTTGTCGGCTCTGGGTACCTTAGGTTCTTGGAGAGCCTACAAACCCTTTTTATGTCCCACAACCTGAAGGGTCTAGCGGACATAATGGTATATTGCTTTTGCAAATCGGCCATTATGACAAAACGTTACAGATGAAAAAGTAGTCACAAATGGCAGTTTTTCATACTAATTTTGATTATATTTCTTTATTTCAACTGTTTGTTTCTTTGAGAAAACCTTGAGGGATCTGAACATATGACCCCTTGCTAAATTCAGAATGTTGTCTACTTTTCAGAAGTGTCTAGCTTTTCTGGTTCACCCATGGGTTTTACACTAGTTTCCATCACAAACTGGAAGTAGGTTGGGAGCACAAAAAATAGGAGAAATGGGCCACCTCTTTGAAAAATGCCAAAACCATGGTACAAAGTTAGTTTTTTATTCAGTGCTGCATGTTCCTGAAAGCTGGGAAGATGGTGACTTCAGCACAGCAGAACGTTTGTTGATGCCATTTACAGGGGAAAAAACAAACACTTTGATCCAGAGCACATTTTTCCTATATTTCCCCCCAAAACTCAAAATGTAGCTATATTTTACCTATTTTATCGGTACTCTCTAGGGCATGGGTACTCTCAAACATTTGCCCCAGGGCCACAAAGTATGGTCTGTGGTGTGACCAAGGGCCACACTGATGCCAGCAGGGTGGCGGTGGCGGTAGGAGGTCTGGGTGGGTTAGGGATTGTGTAGAATCTAAAACATTTTCAAGTAAACTGACAAGCTATTATTTGCAGGTTAATAAATGCTTGCCTGTTATCATTTTTTCTGATTATTAATGTTAAGCAACTATCCAACAGCTCGTGCTGCTGTTCACCAGGGAGGCTGCATGCAAAGGACAAGAGGATCACAAGTGGCCCCCGGGCCGAGTATCACTGCTCTAGGTGAACCCACAAACCCTGGGTACGTTTAGAATCCCCAGGATGTTGGAAAAAAGTATACAAATCTGGTGTGGATACTTCATGTGGGGCAAAAACATACGGAGCCCTAAGCGCAAACTACCCCAAATAGCCAACAAGCATTTGCAATGCTATAGGTCTCGCAATTGCGAGAATTTGAGCTATTGACATTGTAAATGGCAATACCTTTTATTGATGTGTTTAAAAAACCTGTAATAATAAAAAGCATTATCATTTACAATACTAATTGGTTACGTTTGTAAAATGCGAGACCTATTGCAAATGCTTTTTTTTTTTTTACAAGTTAAAAACCGGTCAAGCATGTCGTGCTCTTTCTCGGACAATGATTTTGTTCATGCCTCCTGTCACTGCAAGGGTGCAGTTTCTGCCTCTGAGAAAACACGCCAGGTCACGCTCTGCTCCACAGGTTACCTGAAGTGAACGTGTTCAGACGGGAGGCACGACGAGGAAGCCTTCCGTCTCCTTATGGGCCACTGCATGGCGGTGAAAAGGGGCCAACTTCCAGATATGGCCCCCGGTTCACAGCGCATGGACGTGCAAACACGCGCTCTCCACAAGGACGTGCTGGTGCTTGGGCTGGTGTGCGGAGTTGGGTGGGGGTTCCTGCCTTAGTTCTTGATGGTGGTAGGGGGTGTACATTACCTCCACCCTCTACCCTATAAAAGCGCCTTAACACCTCGTCAGGGTAGTAACCGCTAAATATCTGAACTTGAAATGAAATGAAATGAAAGGAGGATTTATAAAGCGCATGGCTGCCCGTGAGCGTCCCAGCGCTAGTGAGTGAGCTAGCGGAATGAAAGTGAGGGATTATGGAAAAAGCTAAGTTTTCAGGAGCCTACGGAAAGCAAGAAGGTTGGGTTCGGCGCGCAAGGTCAGGGGCAGAGAATTCCACAGCTTGGGGGCGTTATAGGAGAAGGGGCACCCCCTGTGCGGGCCTTTTTGATCCTAGGTATGTAGGCTAGGTGTAAGTGTGCAGAGCGCAGGTTTCTGGAGGCTATGTGAGGTCTGATCAGATTTTTTAGGATGTGGGGCCCCTTGCCATGAAGGATTTTATGGGTGGTGCAAAGGGTTTTGAAGTGTACTCTCTCCTGGATGGGCAGCCAGTGTAGTGATCTTAGGGCCGTTACAATAAGTGGTAGTTGGAGTAGGGAAGAGGTGTGGTAAAAAAAGCAGCAGAATTCTACACAAGTAAACATTTAAGCCATTAAACAAGCTGCCTCTGTTGTAAAAAAGTGACTGCCCTGCCCACTTCTCGACAATAACTTTAATCAACAAGTCTAGTTCTGCATGAAAAGCTAGTATCAACTCTGTGAATGTTATTACTTTCTATGTCAGCAAAGTACCCAACCAAATGCCTGTTCATCTAATAAAAAAACACTGTCCAGAATTCACCTCAATTAAATACAAACTATCTACAAGATTACAGCAAAAATGTTACTTATACAGCTGGTCATATGTGCATTTGGATAATTCTCACAAGCGAGTCATATATACTCATTGACTGGGAAAGAGAAAGTATTTTGACAAAGATCCAAAGAGTTCTTAAGATGTAGTTGCAAAGCGACATGTTGGAGAGCTAAATATCTTTCCTCTACATCAGGGGTCTCCAAACCGGTCCTGGAGGGCCGGATCTATGCCGGATTTTTTAAATTACTACATGTATTTCAATGGGGATATCCCAAAAATCTGGCATGGATCCGGCCCTCGAGGATCTGGCATGGATCCGGCCCTCGGTTTGGAGACCCCTGCTCTACATTAACAAGTGGCAAAAAAATAAAAAAGGTTATGAGTGTTGCATAAATGCGCCAGTGCCGAATAAATGGTGTACCGCTATTTGCACTGACCAGTGTGCGCACTAACGAATTGGCACGGGTTTGCCACTTTAAAAACGCCTGCATCCATGGTCAGAAGCAAACACATGTGTTTATGCACCGGCTGGTCGATAAGAGTGCCGTTCTTGCACTGGTCAGTTGGTGTAAAAATCAGTCCAAACTTCTATGACAGTTGTGCAAATATTTATATTCTGGCCACTTCAGGGTCTGAAGTTGGCGGCATGTCCACTATACGCATATACACATCATAAAACCTATACACATTTTCACAACTGTATTTCACAAGCAAGCCAATTATTAAATCACTTATGCACTTAGTGTGTTATCATAACGCAAATATGTCAATGAGCGCGCTCTCTAGGGAAGAAAACACAGGCAACAGTAACTAGACCTGCTCTGTCGCTCTCCAAATATCAGCCATGCAAGGTGCAGTTTGAGTGTGAGGATGTTTCATTGGCTTCCCCGGAGCAAACAGCGCAGCTACAAAGATAAGAAATAAACAGAATAGTAGCAAACTTTACGCGCAGCTTTCCTGACCAAATAAATATATCATACAAAAAAATTGCACTTAACCCATCAAAATGTACCCATTTCAAAAAGTAGCAACACATAATTAAAAGTTAACAACTGCACACTAAGTGTTAAAAAAAAGTTGCGAGAGAGATTGAAATCTGCACAAGGCACTATATATTCATTTGTTCCCTCATTCAAATAAGGTACCACCATTACTGCTTCTCACATAGAGCTACCACAAAATGCACGCTGGGCAGAAACGAGACTTCCATCAACAGAGGCATCGGACAGTGTCTTCTGCCCGTGATTGACAATTCCAGCGCGTTTTCCATAACAACAGTGCCACTAGCAGGATGGGGGAAGGGGCGAAGATGGGGGTTAATTCATGCAACTCCAGACTGGCCTGATACTGAAATCTTGGGGGCGCTCTTTGCTGTTTTGGACCTAGGGGGTGTACCCAACCTTGCGGGTGAATAGCGCTTTGCAGCAGCAAGGGGACACCAGGCGCTGGGTGTGCTCAGAAGCTCCACGTAGGCACAGGCGTGCACCAGAGAAGACACGCCGTGAGCGTGTACATCAGCTGTCCGGGCGCAAGCTGGAAGAGACGCCGTGAGCGTGCACAACGGCTGTCCGGCCAAGTGCACATCTCCTGTCCCCTATAGTACACATCAGAACGTGCCGTGAGTGTGCACATCTGCTGTCCGGGCGCAAGCTGAAAGAGACGCCGTGAGTGTGCACATCGGCTGTCCGGCCAAGTGCACATCTCCTGTCCCCCTTCGGACGCAAAACCCACAACAATAGATCTCGACAAGGCGAGCAGCGCATGTGCTGCGTCGCTAGGCGAGACCTAAAAAGGGCTCAGCACTCCAGGGATTGGGGGGGCTGCAGTTAAGGGGTTAACTTGTGTTTTGGTAGTGACTGTGTTGTGCTCGATTGGGAGTCTGTAATATAATGTCTCCTGTGCTTTGCTGCATTATTGAGGCTGTGGAGGAAAATCTTTTTGATCAGGTGATTGTTTTTCTAATTCTCTTTGTACAGATGAGTGAAGTGCACTTGCTCTCGAAGCTTAAAGTATGGTTGTTTGTTTTCCTATTTAAGATCAACTGATCGTGGAATGTTTCCAAAATGTTACGGGATTAGAGTGAACCCTTCTTTAAATGTTTGTGTACAACCTGTTCTTTTTCTTATTCCAGGAAAAAGCTCTCAAACTTCTCTCACAGTCACGTGTGGAAAGGAGCCTCGAACTATGTAGCAAAGCGATACATAGAGACCGTGGACCGCGATGTGTACTTCGAGGATGTGCGGCTTCAAATGGAAGCAAAGCTGTGGGGAGAGGAATTTAACAGGCACAAACCACCAAAGCAGGTAAACTCCCACCAACTTATCAGAAACAGATGCATCTGTTTCAGGTCGACTTGTTGAACACTTGTTGTACAAGTGTAAATTGAAAAGGAAATCTGTTTGCATTGTCTTTGTGTTTTGGTTAATGCTAAGGGAATGCCCAGACATCTGAACCATGCACCAAAATAGTAGGAAACACAGTAAAGCAGAGTGAAATGTATTTATAAAAAAATCGAAAATATGTTAAAGGAGATTCAATCAAATAAAATCAATATTTCTACTAAAACAAATAATACTTCACGCTACAGGAAAATAAACAATTCAAATTCATAAAACATGAACAATCAAACCAGATGTTTAAGGAAATAACAACCACATAAAGACAGACACAATACAGTACTTTTAATATATTAAATAGTCACAATTCTAGGTTTCAAGGGATTATTTTCTCTAACTCCTGTCCCTAAAATAGCGAATAATCCATTGTACATCTAAATAAATTATTCCAAAGCAAAGCTTTTGCTAGCAGGTTAGCAGCTTAGTACTATTCGATTGCACTTTATACAGTTACCTTTAGACATAAAAGGGGGTGTGGTGGTGAAAGTTGATATTTGCCAAGCACTGTGGTAAATGGAGCTGCCATGCATGAAGGAAGTGTTTGCAAAACAAAAGATAACCCCTGTGCTGCAGATAGCCTGGAATGAAAGAGGACTCGTAAGTACTGGTCCCTGTGAATACACATGACTGAAGTGTGGTGCATGTTGTCAAATTCACTAGGAAGCAATCTGATTGGAAAGAGGCTTTATTCGTGTGCGGGCAAGTGGTTTTGATTTCACACCATCAGGAAATTTGTGATACCAGAATATTGTATCAAGTTCTAAATGTAATGGACTATAAATAAGGCCCCCATGTTGTTAATAATATAAAATCTATACCCAAGGTACAATATTTTTGTAAACGATACTTAGTATCAAAATAACTGTCAAACAATATTTCTGAATACAGTTCTCTCACATACAGCCGGACTGGGCTTTGGTTTGTACAGAAATGCCTCAAGTTCATTATTATTCATTAGTTAGATTATTATTATTATTATTCATATTTTAATATTATGGGACACACTCAATTTTTACAAAAATATCTAAATATTTGCCACATGAATACATGTTACTATTAATGCATCTTGATTCTATCTCGTTTGCTGTTATGGTCCAACAAATGAGACTGAAAAAACACAGATGGGATAAGGGTGTCCTTTGGATGATTTATGTATTGTATTGTATTGTAATTGCATTTATATAGCGCTTACTACCCCTGACGAGGCGTCGAAGCGCTTTTTCGGCGGGTAGCACGCTACTCCGGGACCCACAGAGGATTAGTGTTGAATTAGTATAGTGAAACATGCAAGTACATTTTAAGTGGTAGATAGGTTAGTCAGTTATTCGGATTTGGAATTATAGCAGAAGGATAGAGTAGGATAAAGGTTTGTATTTATTTATCGCTCGCTTGTTGACGCATGCTATTCAGGGAGCCTATAAAGGATTAGTGGTGAATTAATATGGTGAAATATGAGGTAATTTCAGTGGTGGATATTAGTCTGTTACTTGGAGTGAGAAGGATAGCGGATAGATAAAAGGGTAAGAAAGATTAGCATTCATATAGCACTTGTTACCCCTGATGGGTGTTGAAGCGCTTTTCTGGCGAGTAGCACGCCACTCCGGAACCCATAAAGGAATTCTGTTGAAAATTAGTATAGTATAAATATGAGGTAATTTGAGTAGTAGATATGTTATTCAGTTATTAGTATAGTGGAATATGGAATTTGAGAAGTGAACATGTTAGTCTGTTAATTTTGATTGAAAAATGATAGTGGAGGGATAAAAGAGTGAAGGATTATTTTATTTTTTATAAGTCTTAGCAGTAGGAAGAGGCGTATGGATGAGTAAAAAGGAGTTTCAGTGGGAAGGAGTCAGAGGGCAGCATTTCTGGCCCTAGTCCCAACCAGTCTCAAACAGGCCCAAACAGGCAACTACCCTTGTCCTCTCCACCCTTAACAGGCCCAAACAGGCAACTACCCTTGTCCTCTCCACCCTTAACAGGCCCAAACAGGCAACTACCCTTGTCCTCTCCACCCTTAGCCTCGACGCCCGGGCAGAGACGCCCTAAGCCTGGCCTTTCTTGTAGCCCTAGTAATCAGGTGACCTCTTCAGCCAATGGGAACACTAGCCCTAACACCATCCAATCACAACACTAGCCCTAACATCTAGAACCAATAGGAGACCAGGACCTTACAGCCAATCTTAGCCCTAGTCCAAGCACCCAATCAGTTAAAAAAAAACCCTGCTCTCAACATCCAATAAATGCCTTAGCCCTACCACTAGTCCCAACACAATTCCAAGCAGCCAATGGTACAGGTAGACCTAGTCCCTACTTCCGATAGAAAGCCTAACCCTACTCTTAGTCCCACAACTGGTCGAACAACCAATCACACCAGAAGCCCTAAATAGCTACTTCCAATTAAAGGTTTAACCCTAGCACTAGTCCCACCCTACTCCCAACAACCAATAACACAGGAAACCCTAGTCCCTACTTCCAATAGAAATCCTAACCCTAGCCCTAGTCCCAACCCTGCAATGATTGAATCACAGACCGAGAAACCAATCTGAAGCCTCACATACCCAACCAATGAGGACATTAACCCTAACCCAATAGAAACACCAGATACAACCACCAATCAGAGTACACATGTGCCAACCACTAGCACACCATATAAGGTCCCAGCAACCTCAGACAAGGTTTGCTGGCCAGGGAGTTGGAAGCTGCTTGCTCCTGTTCAGAATCTCCTAGGAGACAGACAGGCTCAATCCACAACTTTGGACTTCAACAGGTAAAGGCTTCACTAACTCGAAATCTAACAATACTGTTTGAATAAAGCTTTACTCCCCCTGCTGGCCAAAAAACGAAGTGCACAGGCACCAGTAAATACAGTTTAAGCAGCTCACAGAAGCACCCTCTGATGTAGAAAATCCCTGTTGCTGGCGGGGTGGGGGGAGGGGGGGAGGCAGGGGGGCTGGCCTCACTGGCTTGTGAGCACAAAATGGTGGCTGGGGGTGCACTGTTTGAGCACACAGGCCTAAGCACAGAGAAAAGGAATGTATGAACCCCACAGATAAATGTCCTCTAAGGGTCACTAGGAATGCCTTTAGATAAAGAGCAACGAAAGAACAGCCATTGATGAGTTCTCTGTCCAGAGGATCCTGAGCACCAAAGAAAATCTGAGGTCCTATATGTGCTTTGTCCAGTTGTAACAAACACAATAATAACCACTAATAGAGACGCTGTAGAATACAAATGCACACCAGTGCACTACTGGGGAACTCTATATTGTTTTGCCATAAGTTTCAATCCGCAATTGATACATGAAGGAATTGATGGACACACTTTGACCATAGACGGTGGAGTGTAAACCTTTGCTATTGTAGTCCACTGGTTGGGATTCAGGAGCCTGATGTAGATTGTGGTGGACGAAGGGTACTCCGTCGGGACAGTGGAGGGCATTGCCCTGCTATCCCTAGGGACCTCATTCCTTTGCGAACGGTAAACTAAAGATGCTTTACCTTCTGCAGGTCCTTTTGGATTTGGAAGGCTGGATGTTGTCTATCGGCAGGACGCATATTTTACTAGACCGGGCCATACAGTTGGGAAGGCTGTCCCCACATTTTTTGTCGTTAGTGAAACACAAGGTCATGACTAATTTGCATGCAGCTAGGTCCAAACTGAGTTGAGGGTGAGCAAAAGAACAATGGGTTGGGATGCTACCCCGAGCGATTGGCAGTGGTTAGACATAATGCAAGCAATCCTCCCATCCCTTTTGTGTGTTTGATTGGTGCATCTGAACCTTCAGAGCCTACACCATACACACCTGGAGATTCAGCGGGGAAACCAGAATCCTTGATCTGTCTGTGGAGGTGGTGGACAAAATCTTGTCAGTTTCTCGCCCCTGGACTAAGACTGTTTAGTCTGGATATAGGTCGTGCTTCGCCTTTTGGTGTGCTGAAGAGAAATTTGATCCCCTGCAGGAGTAAGTTTACCGGAAACATGCATATAGGATTTGTGAACCTATTTTTTTTAATGACAAACGCAAAAGCAGGACCACGAAAACCTTTGTGAATGAGGCTGTAAACGTAGCTCCCTCCAAGTGTACCAATGTCGTGTGTGACACATTTAGCCGGTTTTAGCGTTAAGCTAATTTCATTCTGAGAGTTGAGATGTTATTCGTAACATATATCAGCTAAAAAAATCACTGCATGCAAATTGTTGGTGAAAAAGAAGGACAAACTGAATGTTGTGTTTGTGACAAGGCCACTAAGGGTCAAGTTAGGGGATAAACATAACCCCCCAACTTGGCTGAAAGGCGAGGGTGAAGACTTTGGTAAAATCTCCGGGGGTAAATGCGCCGAAAATATGGATTTACCACAGGGATCAGCTGTGACATTCCTGTGGTACCACTAATTTCTTATGGGACTTTCAGGGGAATACTCGCAATAATTGCACGATTACTATTGGTAATTCCATCCAGGTGTGAAAATAACGCTGGTAGAGTGGGGGGCGGGTTTCAACTGCAATTGATATTCGCCAGCCATGCCTCCAAATCTGTGCTTTGCATAGTGTGCTGCCCAACTGGTATTGTGCTGCTTCTGCCATTGCATCCAGATGTAGAATACAAGAACAATGTCACGAACAACAAGGCAGAACTATTGGCTTTGTCAATAGTTGTTAGTTGCATATGATAAATAAGCAACAACTATGGTTTCGTTCTATAGAATATTGAAAATGATTCGGTTCTGACATGATGAGGCTGTGAAAGAACTATAACGAGTCTCTTTGAAGTTACATCCGAGGCAGTGAAGGGCGGTACTGCTGCAGAGTTAAGATTTTTTTTCCCACCCTGAAGGTGAGGGCAAAAATGGAGAGCCCGATGGGGATCGGTCTCATCAACTGCTGTTCAGAATTGCCGGTGCTGAGCACCGGCAGGACCCGGCCCAGTTAAAGCCTTGAAGAAAAGTGTACTAAAAAACCCCACCCAGCCCTCGCATATCCATATAGGTGTGGAATACCACAGAATAAAACAACACAAATCAATGAATATTTACTTCCATCACTGCCTCGCTTGTTCCTGCGAAGCCAGTGTTCTGGTTTCTAAACGTGTTGTACATAAAGTTCAGCGTGCCACACCACTCCTTCGTTCTATAGCTAGGATTTATGAAACGTCTCGCATTTCTCAAAGACGCTCTGGGAAAGAAGTAAACAGCGCTTAACATATATCCTTTTGTGGACATTTTGCTGAGTGATTGCTCCGGGCTTTTTATACCTCTGTCACGTGGGAGTACGCGAGTCTATGCATTGTGCACGCCCCTGTTTACATTTGGAACAGCAGCTCGCGCGGAACGTGCCTCTCCGGCAGGACAGAATGGCGGAGGCTGCCACGTGACCTGCCTCACAGCATCTGCCCGCGCGCTGCGCATCCGACCAGAGGGGGCTTGAGTGCGGCCCGCGCCAGATGCAACCGGACACTTCCTCACGCCGCAGGAGTACTGTATGTTCACTCACTGTCACTGCTCAAATATTGCTTCTGAGCCGACGTACACTAAACTCTTTTTACAAGGTGTATTCATTTCATGAAACAACTTTAATGGCATCAATTTTTCATATACCAATATTTAAACTTTAATTATTCCTTTACCAAAATTATCCCAAGCACGGCAAATAAAAAAACTTTTTATCTAATAAAATAATCCAATGCTTTTTTGTTCAAAATATTTTTATTGTTTTTCAAAAGAAACATACATAGAGTAATACTGTACTAGGGTTATCATAAGATATTTGTGAGGCAATCATTCATAACGCATACCAAAACCGTGAGGTGAGGTTATTACGGTCATCTGAGTGTCAAGGGCCTAACCCCAGTAAATAATAAAACAGAAAAGAGGAGAGGTGGGGAAACTCATTTTGAAATGCAACAAGGGTCTAAATGGAAATCTCTGTAAAAATCGTGAAAAATATATTTTTATGCACTTTCCGTTACTTTTAAGCTGATGTGCAACCAGTCACGTACACTTTATATAAAGAACAGAATTCCCTAAAAAGACACTCCCCCATACACCAGAGAAGCCCTCCGGGATCTGTTATTCAGCAGTTTTCTGTAACCATTTGGCCTCTGTTATTAGTCGCCAGGCTGTTTTAGAAACCGGAAAGACGCTGTCAGCTCTCGTTTTAGCAGCGGAGTGAAATCGTGCGTGCAGCATATGTTTACATTTTCACAGTAGTCAGATTAGAAGACTTTTTCACGGACTCCGCTGTTTTTTCATTTTGTGCTCCTCTGGGAACTCCTCTCCAAGAAATGCACCCTTAGGCCGAGACAAAATAACCACTTGCGCATTATAACGCTATATTTAAGCTAGTGACCCCTCTCCCTGTCAGACTCGTAAACTCGCTGAATGCCACTACCACGTGCTTATACCACATCCCAACTTCTTCGTTCATCAGAGCCTGGGGGCTGACTTGGAGTTTGGTGGACAGAGTAGTTAGTGTGTGTCGGGATGGCGAGGACGTTTTCTGCGGAGTGCTCTGCGAAACTCTAAATCAGGTTCTTTGTACCCTGATCCGTACTTCCTCATTCACATTAATAAACCCTCCCTTTAGTCCGGGCCACTGGAATTATGTGGCAGGGAAGGGCCAAATTATGCGGCGGTGTTAAGTACATTATGCGGCAAGAAGAAAAAACAAATTTTGCGGCATAATGCAGCATGGTGTATTATTACTTCATTATTGCGTCATACTTACACTTATTAACACTGTCCGGGCATTGGCTGCACCTCATTTAATAACCAAATATAGCAGTAGAAGATGAACAGTTAATCTTTGCAAAGGGCCTTTCACTGTGCGTAAACACGTGCAGCTACATTTTTAGTAACTTTTAAGCCGTTTGACCTAGAAACATATTTTTTTGCCAGGGGGTCTTCAGATTATGCAGAAGATGGTGGATTGTGTGGCAAATGCAGCAAATCTATAATTATGCGAAAAACGCAGCAGCCGCACAACCACATAATTCCACTGGTCCTGGCTGTAGCCCACCCCCCATTAAAACTGTTTTTATTTAGACTCTTAACTATAATCCTATTTCCCATCTCTCCTAGAGGAGGCAACGCTTCCAGAAAGTGGCAGTGTCATTCAGCTAAAGCAACCTATGTCTACCCCAGATGTTTCTCCAAAGTTTCAAGCAGAGGTGTGGGAGCCGGTAAAGTAACAGGGAGTGCAGAGCCAAGCCGAGGATCTGCCTGGGCGTTAATAGCCCATGCACAAGCCGAGCTCCTAAAACGTTTGACACGTAAACTGTGCAACAAACACCTTACAAAACACTTCAAAATCCCCCTAAAAATGTATTTCTTTAAAATGCAGAATCTTTTCAAGTTAGTTCACTCGATAACATTGCTGCATTGAGAAGCATTTATTAAAAGTGACAGTTTTTAAAAATGGACTTAAAAGTACGTGCCCCAACCTTCTGCCATGACAAGAAGGCCATCAGTGAATTGAGTCAATTCAGTTGTCATGTGACCCCATATGTGGCCTATGTTTTTTCGCTGAGCAACATTATATTCTATTTAAATCTCACACAAGAGAGATGCTCTTATAGCATGCACCCCGAACTCACCCATTTCAAAGTGCTTTCAAGTGCAACAAGGAAAAAAAGGAAGTACAGGGAAATAAAATATTTGCCTGGAATCACACAATTAGTTCAATCCGGAAAGCCGGGAACAATCACAGGTTTTCTCACTGCATTTTGTCATTCAGATACGAAATGGCATCTCGTTCACCCCTTGTTTTAAATGAAAGGTTAATGTCTTTTCTTTAATTCTTGGCACATTAGATAGAACCATGTGCGGCAGGCAGGAGCCCAATGGAAGCTTGGCTTGTTTTGGGCTCGAGGGTTCCAGAGGGCCTCGAGCTGGGCCAGCTCCAGGCAGCTGCCTTGAGCCTGGATCGAGCTCTCAGTGGCTCACCCACCTCTAGTTTCAATGCACTTTAGATTTCACCCCGCTGCAGCACAGAAGCAGTGCATAATGTGCGCCAGCGGTTACAAGCGGTGAGAGCTAATTTTTGAGAAATGTTACTTCTCATCATCAAAGTTTGCCTTATACTTGCAGCAAGAGTGAGAAAGGCTGCAAATGGAGAAAGACGGGAAAAGATAAGTAGACCGTGCAAAGTGAGATAGCTGGGGATGAAAAACAACCTGCTAGAGTGAGCTAAAGAGGCAGGAACTGTAGGGTGGTGGAGGAACGAGCCATGAGGTGGAATCAACACATCCTTAGTATCATTCACCCTCAGCCTTTGGCAATGCAAATGGCAGGTACCTAAAAAAACCTTGGTCCTGTGCACTTATCTTTTTTTTTTTACAGTCACGTTCTACACAGAAGGGGCAACAAATCAGTGTGTCAACATAACTATGAATCAAATACAGTGTAGTGATAC